>NC_056729.1:1156152909-1156365409 GCF_019279795.1 Protopterus annectens | reverse complement strand
CCACTGACACTCATACTCCCAACTCCCTACCCTAACCCACACGCACAACTTACAAAATACACACATGCACTCACTTACCTTCACTTCCATAAAACATCCCAACTCACACAGTTCTCATCTCGTAGCTGACATGCATAAGTGCAAATTCGAGATATTTGAATTTACGCTTATGCAGATTCGCGCTTCTGCATTTTCGACTTTACAGTCTTGAGTTAGTGAATTTCGAGCATTCAGTAATTCAGGATTGTGAAGGGGAACTATATATATGTATATATATATATATATATATATATATATATTCAGATTTAATAAAATCTGTGTACGCATAGTGTAGAGCCTACACAGAATGTTACTGTGTCCATAAACATGGTTCCCTCTCAGCAGTGCTCCATTCATATTAATCATGGCTCATTGCCGAGGGAGAGCCGTGGAACATGGTTATTGAATCAGTGTAGAGAGTGTGGTGCTAGCTGTGTCAGCAGTTGAATAACATACTCCCTGCATGTCCAATTGTATTATAGCAAAGTAATTTAATTCTTCTTTTTTTTAACAAGCATGTTTGTGCAGTGTGGCTCAGAGCACACCAGTGCTAAGTGGTGCTGAGACACCTGCCAGACATCTAAAAATAGAAAAATCAATTACAGGTAACTAGAACCAGGAACTCTACTGGAGAAGCTCTCTTCTCCTACTCCATAGCAAAATTATGGAATACCCTTCCTCACACTATAACTTCTGTGTCATCACGCATTAACTTCAAAGCTGCTCTAAAATCTCATCTAAAAGATCACTGGGCATGCCCCTGTAACAAACCTCGCTAACATCTCTACCCCAACCCCTCTAATCCCTTTCTTCCACCCCTCTAACTACCTTGGATTGCAGCCAAATGCATTGCTTGTAAATCTATATCTCAGCTGTAATCTTAGCCACTGTTATTCAAGGGTAATAACTGCTAGCTCAGCTATTAAAATACTTGCTAGTTTTTATGGCACCAGTGATATAAGTGTTGTACCATTTAACTAAATACTTAATTTCATTTTGAACTATAACTGTACTATTGTTAAACAAAACTTACCTATACTTCTTGTAACTTGTAATTAATTGCTGTTTTTAATTGTTGTTTTTATTGTGGAGCTTTTCTCCCCAGGCCTCCGCTGAAAAAGGACTTGTGTCCACTTGGATTTTCCCAGTCAACAAATGTAAATAATAATAATAATAATAATAATAATAATAATAATAATAATAATAATTTAATTAGTTCGGTTAAAGTCAAGTTTAAGCATAGTTGAGCAGGTTTGCATGGCACGGTGTGGTGCTCAGCACTGCTTAAAGGTAGCTTAGAGGTATAATTATGTAAAGGTATAGCAAAATTCCACATATCTACGTGTCTAAATGGTTAGAGTTACAGCCTCATGTGCAGTAGCTGCAGGGTTTGAATACATGGTAGGGCAAGTTAGCACTTTTGTTCAAAATAGAAATGATACAAATTATGTTTAAATACTAGCCTGCTGCACTCAGCTAAGCTCTGCTAAGACCTGCTAAGCACTGAATAAAAAAAATAATGGCTGATAATGTTTATTCACTGCTTATCACCACCTGACTGGTTTGCTTACCAAAAAGCACTGCTAAGCATTGTTAAGCACTGCCAAGCATTCTGTGTTTTCCTGTTTTCTCACTATTTAGCTCAGCTGTGCTGGTTTGTGCAGTGCTAAGCAACACACTGCATTTTTAAATATTGCCCAATGGCATGTCAGCGTGGGAAAACAGGCTATATTAAGCCTATATTAAGCCTGATAGGTAGGAATACAGCAAAATCTGTTTGAGTTTTTTCAGTGAAGGATACAATGGCAGGCATTGGAGAGGGTTCACATTTTCGGGTGCAGAGGCTTGGGACCGGCTGGCAAGGGACCTCACCAGTGCATCTGGTATCACCAGCATAGGTGAGCAGTGTCATCACCACCAAGATGACCTGAAAAAATGGAAGGAGGCTATCTTGGAAAACTGGGTCCAAGAATTCCAGGCAGGGAATGTTCTACATGTATGTAAGTACTTTTACCTGTGTTTCACCAATATCTAATCTTGAATGTCTGCTAAACTTGCATGCATAATGACATGCTTCTCTCCCAACAGCTGCAAAGGAGAGGGCTCCCAACATTGAGGAGCATGCCTGACAGTTGGCCTGGTTGCACCATGAGTGTTGTGAGTACATATGTATTTTGCTATCTATATTAAAATAAGCAAGAAAGAGTAAAGCATTAACTGTGATTAGGTATATACAGGAAAGATTGTATTGCAATGAATGTGGACTTACATCTGTATTCCAAGAAGTGCATACTGACAACTGTAGTGCCATAAGCAGGGAAGACTAAAGCATTAACTGTAATAAAGTATATGCAATAAAGTTTATAGTGCAATAACTGTGGAATTACAGCTGCATAATGACAACTGTTGTGGAATCCGGCAACTGCATGAATGTATCTCTAATAAAGTCTGTTGTGCAATAAGTATGGAATTATAGGTTCATAGGTTCATAGGTTCATACTAGGCTATCTGCCCTAGGGCATTTATAAGCCTAGCCAGAGTGTGTTTGGCTTTCGCCACCCATTTTAAATTAATTTTGCTATGCCTTTTTTTGAGGTTAGTATACTGTGCCTCTGTCTAACAGTGACACAGAAGTGATAGCCGGGGTAAACCTACGATCTCCCATCCACTCATTAAGATTCCTCCTGAAGAGAGTCAATGTGGGACTCTGCCTAACCTGGACTGGGATTTTATTCCAGAGTGAAGGGAGCCTCTGGGTTATGAATCTGTCCCTCCAGCATGTCCTATTTATTTCAGTGCTGAGGTTCAAGTCTCTCGAGCGCGTAGCTCGATGGGATTTGGATTTTCTGAGGTGCAGCATGTCCATTAATTCCGGGTTGGACATGGCTTTATACGTCAGGCACAGATCGCCTCTGAGCAGGCGGTATGCCACTGAGTAGAGCTGGAGTTTCTTTAACCGGGCAGCATATGGCATCTGTTTGAGCCCTTTGATCCTCTTGGTGAGGTACTTTTGGGGTCTTTCCAGTTGCTGCAGGTGTCTGGTAAGGTACATCCCAAAGGGGCATTGTACTCAATTATGGGCCTGATGAGGGATGAGTAAAGAGGTACGATGACCTCCCTGATCTAGATGTGAATCCCTTCATGATTAGGTGGGCTATATAAAATGTTTTTCTAACCACTTTGGCCACGTGGTTGTCAAATGAGAGATTGCTATCAACTTGGGTCCCCAGGTCCCTAATGACTTCTTCTGTACTTAATGGATTACCACCTATGTGGTAATTTGTGGGCACTTTGTTTTTGCCAAAGGGGATGACTATACACTTTTGGCGTTTAGCTTGAGGCCATGGCTCTGGCACCAGTTGTCTGTTTCTATGAAGCCCTTTTGGAGGATGCTTGTGTCGGCTGGAGAGTTGATTATGGCGCCCAGTTTGCAGTCATCTGTGAACTTGGTCAGCCACAGTCCTTCCGTGTTGGCCTGTACCTCCGAGAAATATATACCGAACAAGAGAGGTCCCAGGACTGAGCCTTGTGGGACGCCACTTGTAACTGGTTTGGAGTCTGACATGGCTCCAGCAATTCTAACCATGTGGGCTCTGTCCTTGAGCCAGTTTGCAACCCATCTAGTGACATAGGGGTTTATATTTAAGCTGGTGAGCTTATCTATAATGCCTGAGTGGGGTATTGTATCGAAGGCTTTTGCGAGGACCAGGTAGGCTGTGTGGACCACCTTCCCCTCGTCAATGGCCTTGGTGACTGTTTCAAAGAAATTGACCAGGTTTAAGAGGCAGGATCTGCCCTTAACAAAGCCAAACTGGGTAGGATCCAGTGTCTGTAGGTCCCCAATATCTTTATTTATGAGGTCCATGATGATCCTTTCCATAGCTTTGCAGAGCAAGCTAGTCAGGCTTATGGGGCGATAGTTTCCAGGATCCGTTGAGGCACCACCTTTGTGGAGAGGGACCACTGTTGCTGTACGCCACTCTTTGGGTACATATCCTGTAGTAAGGCTAAGATTGAACAGTAGTTTTATGTTTGGGTTTATCTCTTCTTGGAGTTCATGTAGGACGCAGCCTGGGACACCATCTGGTCCCATTGATGCTGTGTTTTTTGCTTTGGAGGGCGGCGCTTACCTGAGCATCTGAGATGTCAGGGGCAGCACTCTGTTGGGATAGATATTTGCCCTTTTGGTGGGAGAGGGGAGAAGTTTGCACTGAACCTGTCAGCTAGGATGTTGGCAATGTCTGTGGGCTCGGTGTATTTTTTGTCATTTTGGACTAATTCTGAGCATATCTGGGAATTCCCACCCAGGTTCCTAACATAACTAAAGAAAGCCTTGTGATTATCCTTAGTGTCCTGTGCAATTTTTCTCTCGAAGCTGGCCTTAGACGATTTTATGAGTGCCCGTAGTTTTTTGCTAATACTGATCAGAGATGCTTTCCCTTTTTGGGATTTTGCTCTATCATGTAGTAACTTCCTCCTTCTATTGTATAGTTTGTTTATGGCTCGGGTCCACCAGACAGGACGTCTGCCTTTGGAGGATTGGGTCTTGGTTTTATTTGGGATTGCATGATCCATGCATTCCTGAAGGTGTTCAAAGAATGCGTTTATAAAGGATTCTGCGGTCTGGGCCGTATTTTCCACAGGCCCGGGGGCTTTGAAGGATTTCGCCTCGGTTTTGAGGCGTGTGAAATTTGCTTTAGAGAAGTTTTTCACTGTGCATTTTCTGGGCAGGGGGTGGGGTCGGGATGTGAATATCCAGTGAGATTAGTTTATGGTCTGATCTTACCAGTGAGGGATACACTTCTGGTCTGGAGCATAGTGTCCCATGTTGGTGATGATCAGATCCAGTATGTTTTCCCCTCTTGTGGGAGTGGTAACAAGTTGTTCCATAGCATTTGAGTTTATAAATTCTAGGAACCTTTAGGCTAGGGTGTTGGAGCTAGAGTAATGCTCCCAGTTTATGTTTGGGTAGTTGAAGTCGCCCAATATAATGGTGTTTGGAGAGACCTTCATATTTTCCAGTATTCTCAGGAAGGCCAAGTGGGGTTCCTGTGTTTGGGAGGGTGGTCTGTAGCAGGCTATAAACTGGAAGGCAGTTTTACCCACAGTTAGTTGCACATGGATAGTCTCTGATGCTTCGTGCTGTGCCACCAACCTGGAGGTGTGGGTATCTTTGACGAATATTGATACTCCCCCTCCTTTTGTGGTTCTGTCCAAGTTTTGGGGCCGAAAAGCATGGTATGAGGTATAACCTGGTAGTGCTGGGGTGCTCTCGGGAGCCTTGAACCAGGTTTCTGTTACTGCACAGATATCGATGTTCTCCATGCTAAGGAGAGTTTCGTGCGTGCATCTTGAGGTTTAGACTTCTGGCGTTGAGTAGCATTGCTCTTAGTTTTTTATCCCTTGTGATACCTATGGAGGTGGGTTTGTCTTTGAGCCTTGCCTAAAAAGGCACTATGGGGTAGCAAGAGCCTTTGCCAATATCCGAAAGCCCAGGGTGACAGGTGCAAGCCGTCCCTAGCAAAGCATCGTGGCTTGTCGAGCATGTCATCCCAGGCTGACAGGCATTGATCCCCTTTGAATGACACCAACACTTAAGCCAATTGTTGAAATTGATCATCTTGTCTTCATATTGTGGCATCATTCTTGGTGAGGGTAAGATGCTACTCAAGGTCAGGGTCATACCGGCCTGGGCTACATGCTCAGAGAGCTCCTCTATGTCTCTTTTCATGTAGTCCAGGGAGGTACGTCTCAGGTCATTCACACCAGCATGGACAATGACTGAGTCATATTTGTACTTGCCTTGGAGTGACCTGAGTGCTTGTGTTATGTGGCGGATCCTAGCGCCCGACAGGCAGCTCACCGTGACCTTCTCCTTGTTCAGCCTGGTGAGCGGGACATCAGTGTGCCTGACGATAGAGTCACCTATTACAAGTGTATCAGGTGTGTTGTTTAGCCTTAAGGGCTGTGACTGTTCAGCACACTGGCTTTGTGAGCTATGTGTTGCCCGTGTTTTGTTTTGGGGTAGCGGTTGCTTGGGTGTCTGCTTTGGAGGTCTCTGCTGCTTAGGCAGATTTTTATTTAGAGCCTCCGAGTATGTTTTTGTGTGTTTATGTGTTTGGTTTGTTGTCGTGGTAGGTCTATGTGAGACTGGAATTGTAGTGAGTGTGGTTTCCTTCTCCTCCTGACTGGTTACGCCATTACTGAGTTGAGAGAGCTTAGCCTCCAGTTTGGCTATATGGTTGCATCTCTCACATGTGTTGAAATTTGTTGGGAGGAGGAGAGGGTGGTCTGTGTACATGAGGCAGTTGTAACATTGCCTCAAGATTCCCATATTCACCAGCTGGACCGGAGAGGAGATTGACAACTGACCTTTGGACATGCTAGAATAGTATTGGGAATTCCTTTATAATTGAAAAAAAGGGCCAGTGGGGAACAAGGTACTCAAGGGGAGTTTGTGAGGGTGTAGTGCTTTTAATTTTTTAGAGCTAACTTATATAATTGCTTTAGTGAGCAAGTGCCAGGTAACTTAAATGCAATGTGTTACAGGTAACTTAAATGCAAAAATGACAAACAGTAACTTTCTTTCAAGTGAAACAAGGAAATAAGTACAGTAAGCAATGCAGATATCACTAGGGATCCACAGAAGTGCTAAAAGGCCGTGTTTTAGGTGGAATTAGCGTTTCAGGGAAATAAACAAACAACAAGCATACAAATAAAGCTAGATTCAGCAGGCCTGGATCTAGTCTATGCTACAGCAAACAAGGTGTACCAATTTCAGTAAGAAACAGTTAGAATTAGGGCTGTTTTGCAAGAAATTAATTATTACAACTGTTCTGCAATAAAAACATGAAATAATATCAGTACCTGCATGAAAGTATATATAATAAAGCCTGTTTTGCAATAAGTGTAGGTTCAGAGTTGTTTTGAAAGAATTTACTTATGCCAACTGGTCTGCAACAACACATCAACCAATAGGAATAACACCAAGGTAAATCATGCACATCAGGATTTACTTGTTTTTTGCCATTGCACGTCAGCTACAAGCATTCAGGCTGTGAGGTAAGTGCTGCAGTCAGATATAACTGTGTACTAGTTGTACATTGCAAATAATAACCCATATTCAGATATTGCTTGACTTCACAGATATTTCAACACACTAACAATGTATTGCGTACACCTGCATTCTATGTAGTAATGTATAGTTTATTTTGTATCTCTGTTATGCTTGAATGTTATGCATGTGTGTTCAACTATCACTGGAGTGAAGTATAAAACTGTACTACTATTACTAGGTCAAATTTTGGTGCCAGGTGAGCTCTAGGCAAATATCAATCAGCCAGCAATCAGCAGTGACTTAGTATCTCAGTTTGCTAAATGCTCTATGTGAAGTACATTTTTGCCACACATAGACCAGGGTTTGAATCCAATGCTATGTAGATCTAAATATTACAGTATCAGTCATATACTGTTTACATATATTCTCTCCACAGGATCTACAAGTAAATGGATGAGGTAGCCCATATTATCAGGAAATTATTGTGCGTTTAGATGTCACAGACTGTTACAATCATTTCCAGGAATGTGAAAATACCGCATAAAATAAAGGAAATAAGTATAATAATAATAAAATAAATTAAAATAAATAAAATGTGTAAACGTTGATATGGCTGCATGCCTGGACTGTCTGTTAAAGGTTGCTGTGGTCAATTAACACATTTGATGCTGATGTCCTCTGCAGTCACTGCTATTGGATTCTATCCCCATGCCTGTCAAGCAAGGCATTTTTTATTTATTTTTTTTATTTATTTTACATTTGTTGACTGGGCTAGTCCAGCTGGATATATGTCCATTTTCAGTGGAGGCCCGGGGAGAAAAGCTCCACAAATTACAACAACATAAAAGGTCAAGACAAAGACAATAACAGTATAATTTGGTACATAAGTTTTAACAATTATAGTACAAGCCTAAGATTATATATTTTATATTTCAATAGGAAAAAGGAAAATGTTATCTAAGAATAGATGAATAAGACTAATACATTTGTATTAGAAATGGTGTAGTACAAATCTTTATAACATATTACAAAATTAGATACACCTAGTAATTTATGATGAGATACTAAGGTCTCACAAAAACCTAAGAAAAAAAAACACTAGAGATCAATAAATAGAGTATAGAAGAACAGCAAACAAGGATGGGTTTCTAGTGTTATTTAACACATAGGTTGTGATACTATATGAAGGTGTTTGATCATTCCACAGTATATACTTATTTACATGAGAAAAAATCCTAAGGAAGGTTAAGCTCACTAAAAATTAGTGAGACAACACAAGATCATGATAGGCTAGGAATTGTGGGAGTCTAGTTAATAGTTAGGTACTTAGTCTGGGTTAACACAGGGGCATAGCCAGTGTGATTTGAGGTAGGGTTTAAGCTTGCTTTTAAATAAGCTGACAGAGGATATTGAGGTTAGCTGGCTTGGGAGGATGTTCCAGGCTTTACCTGCTGTATTGGAGAACAAGGTGTCACCAGCTGAGTTGTTGGATTTTGATATTTGTACAAGTAGGTTGTTAGCTGAGCGTAAGGTCTTGAGGTTATTATAGGGGATGACTAGGGATGTAAGTATGGGTGTATTTTGAGGTAAATACAGGATCTTATGGGCTACTATTAATTGATTGAACAGTATTAAATTTGGCAGCTCTAACCATCCTAACTGATTCAGATTGATACAGTGATGAGTTCTATAGGAGGACCCAGCTGCAAATCTGGCAATATTGTTGTAGGAGGATGTAAGTTTACTCAGATTACTTCTACATATTTTGGTATAGATAGGGAGGCACAGAGCAAGGTAGAGATGAGGTGGGTGAGCAATAGTAACCCTGGCTGGAGGTGTAAGAAAGGGTTTTATTCTATAGAGGGAACCTAGTTTCTTGTTTACTATTTTTATGGTGTTATTAATGTGAGGTTCAAAGGACAAGTTGTTATCTATTAGTACCAGTAGTTTGGTGGTTGGTTCCAGAGATATTATAGTTCCATCATTTGAAGTAATAGTAAAGTTAAGTGGGAGGTTCTGGTGGGGGTAAATAGTAGCATTTTTGTTTTGGGGTTAAGGATAAGACGTCTTTGTAGGAGCCAGTTTTCAACTGTACTAAAGGTCATTTGGGTTAGTGACTGAAGTTCTGATTGAGAAGCAGCAGCATATGAGTGTGGAGTCGTCAGCGTATTGGATACAGTCAGCTTGAGGAATTACAGAATGAAGGTCATTTGTAAAGATGGAGAAGAGTAATGGGCCTAATATAGATCCTTGTGGGACCCCTAGAGTGACTGGGACGTGGAAGATAAAGTATTTTCCCATAGTACAGCCTGTTGCCTGTTATGTAGGTATGAATGGAACCACTGTATAGTATGGTTGTCGAATGACAGGTTTTGAGTGTGTCTATAAGGAGGTGGTGATTCACCATGTCAAATGCTTTGGACAGATCAATAAAACAGCTGAGGATAGAGTATCAATATTACGATTGCTGTTAATATGGTTAGTGAAGGATAAGAGAGCAGAGGTGGTGCTATGAAATGGTCTAAAGCCATGTTGACAGGGTGCTAATAAATTGTGATCGAGTAGGTAGGTTAACAGTTGTATGTGTATACATTTCTCCATTATTTTGCCAAAGGAGATAGAATAGCTATGGGCCTATAATTGGACAACTCTTTGGAGTTACCTCCCTTATGCAGGGAATTATGTGAGAGACTTTCCAGATTAGGGGAATAGATCCTTCAGAAATAGTTCTGTTAATGAGGATGGATATGGGGTAGGCTATGACTTTAGCAGCTTTTTTCAGGTATTCTGCAGGTAATTTATCAGCAGAGAGAGTAGTGGGTTTAAGTTTCTGTATGAGGTTACAGATAAGTGAAGTGGGCACTGGCTGAAAATGAAATTGATGAGAATTATTGGTAAAGGTTGTGGCAGAGCCTGGGATGCTAGGGGATAACTGGTTGGCTAGGGATTGTATGGTTTCAGTGAAAAAAGTATTAAATGAGTCAGCTATTTGGATGGGATTGTTGTGATCAGAGCCAGAGGGAGAGGGAGTACTTGAGCATCCAGGGTGTAGGAGGTTATTGATACCTCGCCAGAATTTTTGGGGATTATTTTGGTTGGTTTGTTGTAGTTGGTAGTAGTAGTTTCTTTTATCGGCTAATATGGCTTTTTTTGTTTCATTTCTAAACTTTCTGAATTGCAGGTGGTCTGAGGAGCTTTTTGTTGAGCACCATTTGGCCCATTGTTTATTTCTTTGGAGGATTTTTGTTTGGTCGTTTGGTGAGCCATGGTGCGGTTTGGTTCTAATTCTAACTTTAGTAATGGGGCATGGCTGTCTAAAATGGTTAGAAATTTAGAGTTAAAGTATTTCACGGCATTATCTATTGGGAGGTATTTCAGGGGTGACCAGTCACAGGTGACTAGTTCAGCTTGAAAGTGAGCAGGGTTAAAATTTTTGGTAGTGCGAATAGTTCTACAGATGGCAGAGTTTAGGATGACAGTTTTTGTTCTGATTAAATAGGTAAGCAAGTGATCACTTATGTCCTCAGGGAGGGTGCCTGTTTTATAGTTTAGTTGGGGGGTATTAGTGAGTATCCAGTCAAGGGTACTAGTTTTGTTGTTAGTTTTATTGGTGCGAGTTGGGGATGTTATAGTTTGGGTAAAACCATATAAGTTGATATGAGCAGAAGGCTGCTCAGATATACAGGAGTTCCAGTTGTTTGATAGTTGTTTGCTCTCTGTACTGACCACATACATGCCTCTCAAGTGTCACGCTGTCATGGAATGTAATTACTGTTGCGTAATCCCTCTTTCACAGATGTATCATCGACATGACTTTGTAAATAGCAAAGTAACACTATATCAGCCCACAGTACACCTTGGTAGTTACATCGGTACACCTGATGCGCAAGTGATCTGTGTACCTGCAGATGTTACTGCTTGGCCCATACTGTCCCATGTGGATAGATTGAGAGGTATGTACATGCTACAGCAGCTATAGGGCACTTTTACACATAAAGAAAGGACAGATCTGTAGAATAGATAGTAGTACTGTTGTCAACTATATTTCTCCCTCTCCCCATCCCTTATCTTCATATATTTATTATTGTTATTCATTGGTTATGGTTTACTATTAACATGTGTTGGCCCATAACCTTTATTTTGGGGCATGTGTTTTATTATTGGTATGTATTACAATGGTTGCATATTAACCTATCTTGTTGAATTACCAATTCTGTTGGCCTTATGCCATAACTGTTACTGGCATGCTGTTAATATACTGACTATTCTGTTATTTATTATATTGTTGTGTTTCACATAATATGCATTGAAATGTAATGAGGTTAATTCCAATGTCCTAGCATGCTGTTATTACTAACAATGGTTTTGTTCATAACTAACCTATATGTATTGCTTTACTTCCATAACAACAGCACATCAGGGTAGACCATTTCTTGCTGATCCACCTACTGTGGCACCAGGTGCTAGCATGCCTGAGACCCAAGCCAGTGGTGCCTCCTCTGCTAACCCTGCACCACCTTCTGGTGGAATCACCTCAGGGGATGGGGCCCATCCCCACTGGGAGCAGTGGCAGAGGAGTGGTAGTCACCCAGGATCAACTACCAGCCACGGTGCTCAGGATTGTTCATAGGAGTTATGAATATTGCCTGTGCTGGATTGAGGGCAGACTGGAAAACCTGGTGGGGCTGACAGGCCCTGGCACCCAGACTCCAGCATAACCACCTTCTGGGCAGTGAAGCAGCAATGTTGACTGCCCATGGGTGGAGATGTCAGTCATGCTGCTGCTGTCTGGAGGAACATGTACCTTGGATTCCACAACACCCTCCCCATCCAAGGTGTTTACCCCCTTATGTGTCACACACTGCCCCTGTCTTCTGTCTTGTCTGTCTGCAATTGCATCCTGTCCTACCCAACTTACCTCCCCCCACATACCTATACCCCATCCCCAACATTTCACTCTCTCCTTATAAAAAAAAATGGGCACCTGTCCAACAATTTTATTATTTTATTTAATTTTATTTAACAATTGTTTAACAGGAAAGTTCAACTTGGAATGGAACCAATTCTCAGCAGTGGCCCAGGGAGAAATGCTCCAGACACATGTCTTTGTAACATGGGAGGAAACCAGAGTACCCGGAGGAAACCAACATGATTGCAAGAACTGCATGCAGATTCCACACAGAAGGAACCCTGGTCGAGAATCAAGCTGGAGAACCTCTTGCTCTGAGGCAGCAATGTAACTGCTGCACCACTGCACCAAAAGAAAAAAAAAAATCGTCCCATACATAGCTCTTCATTTTGCACACATGTCCGCTGGACACAAGTAATTTGGTCCAACTATCTTGTCAACACATTTATGTTGTCCTCACCCTTCTCTCTGGGATTTGAGAGTTGAAATTAATCCACAAAATCTGTCAAAATGAACAGCTGTGGCTGTACAAGAAATGGAAAGCTATAGTTTTTTTCTACACATTTCCTGCACATCCCTACCTGCCTTTCACTGTATTTCCCCCTGCTTGCCTCCATTTCGCCACTGTCCTATCACCCTCTTTTTCTTTTCTTTTTAATTTTTTAGTGTGGGTTTGTGTGGAGTGGAGTGACATGCAGCACTGCGCAAACCCGCTTAAATGAGCTTTAATGTGCCTTAATTATCTTATGTGTTTCTCACAGTGTTAGACACATGCACAAAATAATCACCCCTGCCAGACTGCGAAGCTGGGCCCCTGTTAACAACAGCTTACTGCACTAACCCACTAGACCGCACAGATCTTAATTAAAACAGGTGTTAATCGAAGGAAGGACACTGAGGAAACTCGGAGCTATAATATATAACATTAAGTATCCTGTTTTTTGTTTATTTTGTTCTTTATTTCTTTGTTATTTATAGCACTTTGTGTACTGTGTATTTTTCTAGCTAGTTTCACTGTGTGTGAGGTATTAACTGGAAATTGTCCACTTTTATTAAGCATCTGTTGGGTTGTTTGTTTCTGATAACTTGTTGCAGTTAAACCCTTTTTTCGTGAGGCTCCTTTAGCTGTTTAAAACTTTCATTTAAAGGCTCACTGCTGCTTTTCAGCTGTGAGAAACATTTCTGCAGTTTGTTCTAAGTAGTGGGGATATTTGTAGCATTTCCATATTCAGGCTTGTATTTGGGCCTAGTGTTTGTGGAGGCTGTGTGTCTGAGCACATATTCAGGGACATCTTGGTTTAGCCACAGCCATCAGGCATTTCAGTGAGAGAGAATTGTTTGAGGTCATTGGCTGACTGAGGTCACCTGGACTACAGCTTAGACTAAGCACCTCATTGGTTCTTTTGAGATTTCTTTCTTAAAAGCTGTCTCAGGTTTCAACCTCCTGTTACCTAAGAAGTTCAGTTGTGAAAAAAAAAATATCTGCTTTTACTGTATTTGTTTCTTCCTACTTTATTTTGCTTTTGCATCATCTTAAAAGTACTCAATTGTATTTATTACTGCTTGGTGTAACTCATTCTAAGCCTTTTAGTTTAAGCACTTGGGCTTCAGACCAATTGTTTTACATTAAGAAGGTTTGTGGTCTGCACTGTAGCGGTAGAACAGGTAGCTTACATCCAAGTTGGGAACTGCTGATTGAGGGCTCAGTGTCTGTTATTCTAAAAGTGTATTAATTCTGGTTTAAGCACTTGGGCTTCAGGCCAGTTATTTTACATTAAGAGGGTTCATGGTCTGCACTCTTGTGGGAGGAGAGGCTGGACTCTGCCCTTTTGAGCTGGGAATTTCTGGTTAAAGGCTTATAGTGCCTGCATATTTGAACTGCTTCTTACTGAAATTGGTACACCTTGTTTGCTGTAGCATAGACTAGATCCAGGCCTGCTGAATCTAGCTTTGTTTGTATAACTTGAACACCAATCCAGGCATTCTTTAAAGTATTCAACTGTATTTATTACTGCTTGGTAGTAACTTGATTAAAGTGTAGCTATCATTCTAAGTCTTTTGGATTAAGCACTTGGGCTTCAGACCAGTTGTTTTATGTTAGGAAGGTTTGTGGCCTGCACTGTGGTGGCAGGACAGGTAGCTTACATCCTTCTAAGTTTGGGAACTGCTGATTGAGGGCTCAGTGTCTGTTATTCTAAAAGTGTATTAGTTCTGGTTTAAGCACTTGGGCTTCATGCCAGTTATTTTACATTAAGAAGGTTCGTGGTCTGCACTCTTGTGGGAGGAGAGGCTGGACTCTGCCCTTCTGAGCTGGGAATTTCTGGTTAAAGGCTTATAGTGCCTGCATATTTGAACTGTTTCTTACTGAAATTGGTACACCTTGTTTGCTGTAGCATAGAGTAGATCCAGGCCTGCTGAATCTAGCTTTGTTTGTATGCTTGTTGTTTGTTTGCTTGTTATTTCCCTGAAATGCTAATTCCACCTAAAATGCAGCTTTTCAGCGCTTCTGTGGATCCCTAGTGATATCTGCATTGCTTACTGTAGTTATTTCCTTGTTTCACATGAAAGAACGTTACTGTTTGTCATTTTTGCATTTATGTTACCTGTAACACATTGCATTTAAGTTACCTGGCACTTGCTCACTAAAGCAATTATATAAGTCAGCACTAAAAAAATTAAAAGCACTACACCCTCACAAACTCCCCTTGAGTATCTTGTTCCCCATTGGCCCTTTTTTTCAATTATAAAGGAATTCACAATACTATTCTAGCATGTCCAAAGGTCAGTTCTGAATCTCCTCTCCGGTCCAGCTGCTGAACCTGGGAATCTTGAGGCAATGTCACAACTGCCTCATGTACACAGACCACCCTCTCCTCCTCCCAACAAATTCCAACACATGTGAGAAATGCAACCATATAGCCAAACTGGAGGCTAAGCTCTCTCAACTCAGTACTGGCGTAACCAGTCAGGAGGAGAAGGAAACCACACGCGCTACAATTCCAGTCTCACATAGACCTACCACAACAGCAAACCAAACACATAAACACACAAAAACATACTCGGAGGCTCTAAATAAAAATCTGCCTAAGCAGCAGAGACCTCCAAAGCAGACACCCAAGCAACCGCTACCCCAAAACAAAACACATGCAACACATAGCTCACAAAGCCAGTGTGCCGAACAGTCACAGCCCTTAAGGCTAAACAACACACCTGATACACTTGTAATAGGTGACTCTATCGTCAGGCACACTGACGTCCCGCTCACCAGGCTGAACAAGGAGAAGGTCACGGTGAGCTGCC
The DNA here is from genome assembly GCF_019279795.1 of Protopterus annectens. NCBI lineage: Eukaryota > Metazoa > Chordata > Ceratodontiformes > Protopteridae > Protopterus > Protopterus annectens. The sequence goes on along the minus strand of NC_056729.1, from coordinate 1,156,350,104 downwards.
TGTTGGGCACTAGGATCCGCCACATAACACAAGCACTTAGGTCACTCCAAGGCAAGTACAAATATGACTCAGTCATTGTCCATGCTGGTGTGAATGACCTGAGACGTACCTCCCTGGACTACATGAAAAGAGACATAGGGGAGCTCTCTGAGCATGTAGCCCAGGCCGGTATAACCCTGACCTTGAGTAGCATCTTACCCTCACCAAGAATGATGCCACAATATGAAGACAAGATGATCAATTTCAACAATTGGCTTAAGTATTGGTGTCATTCAAAGGGGATCCAAAGCCTGTCAGCCTGGGATGACATGCTCGACAAGCCACAGTGCTTCACTAGGGACGGCTTGCACCTGTCACCCCTGGGCTTTCGGATATTGGCAAAGGCTCTTGCTATCCCCATAGTGCCTTTTTTAAGCAAGGCTCAAAAGACAAACCCACCTCCATAGGTATCACAAAGGATAAGAAACTAAGAGTAATGCTACTCAACGCCAGAAGTCTAAACCTCAAGATGCACACACTCGAAACTCTCCTTAGCATGGAGAACATCGATATCTGTGCAGTAACAGAAACCTGGTTCAAGGCTCCCGAGAGCACCCCAGCCCTACCAGGTTATACCTCATACCATGCTTTTCGGCCCCAAAACTTGGACTGAACCACAAAAGGAGGGGGAGTATCAATATTCGTCAAAGATACCCACACCTTCAGGTTGGTGCCACAGCACGAAGTATCAGAGACTATCCATGTGCAACTAACAGTGGGTAAAACTGCCTTCCAGTTTATAGCCTGCTACAGACCGCCCCCCCCCCCCAAACCCAGGAACCCCACTCGGCCTTCCTGAGAACACTGGAAAATATGAAGGTCTCTCCAAACACCATTATATTGGGCGACTTCAACTACCCAAACATAGACTGGGAGCATTACTCTAGCTCCAACACCCTAGCCCAAAGGTTCTTGGAATTTATAAACTCAAATGCTATGGAACAACTTGTTACCACTCCCACAAGAGGAGAAAACATACTGGACCTGATCATCACCAACATGGGGACTCTATGCTCCAGACCAGAAGTGTATCCCTCACTGGTAAGATCAGACCATAAACTAATCTCACTGGATATTCACATCCCGACCCCACCCCCTGCCCAGAAAACCACAGTGAAAAACTTCTCTAAAGCAAATTTCACACTCCTCAAAACCAAGGTGGAATCCTTCAAAGCCCCCGGGCCTGTGGAAAATACGGCCCAGACCGCAGAATCCTTTATAAACGCATTCTATGAACACTTTCAGGAATGCATGGATCATGCAATCCCAAATAAAACCAAGACCCAATCCTCCAAAGGCAGGCGTCCTGTCTGGTGGACCCCAGCCATAAACAAACTATACAATAGAAGGAGGAAGCTACTACATGATAGAGCAAAATCCCAAAAAGGGAAGGCATCTCTGATCAGTATTAGCAAAAAACTACGGGCACTCATAAAATCGTCTAAGGCCAGCTTCAAGAGAAAAATTGCACAGGACACTAAGGATAATCACAAGGCTTTCTTTAGTTATGTTAGGAACCTGGGTGGGAATTCCCAGACATGCTCGGAATTAGTCCAAAATGACAAAAAATACACCGAGCCCACAGACATTGCCAACATCCTAGCTGACAGGTTCAGCGCAAGCTTCTCCCCCCTCCCCACCAAAAGGGCAAATATCTATCCCAGCAGAGTGCTGCCCCCCTGACATCTCAGATGCTCAGGTAAGAGCTGCCCTCTCCAAAGCAAAAAACACAGCATCAATGGACCAGACGGTGTCCGGAGCTGCATCCTACATGAACTCCAAGAAGAGCTAAACCCAAACATAAAACTACTGTTCAATCTCAGCCTTACTACAGGATATGTACCCAAAGAGTGGCGTACAGCAACAGTGGTCCCTCTCCACAAAGGTGGTGCCTCAACAGATCCTGGAAACTATCGCCCCATAAGCCTGACTAGCTTGGTCTGCAAAGCTATGGAAAGGATCATCATGGACCTCATAAATAAAGATATTGGGGACCTACAGACACTGGATCCTACCCAGTTTGGCTTTGTTAAGGGCAGATCATGCCTCTTAAACCTGGTCAATTTCTTTGAAACAGTCACCAAGGCCATTGACGAGGGGAAGGTGGTCCACATAGCCTACCTGGACCTCGCAAAAGCCTTTGATACAATACCCCACTCGGGCATTATAGATAAGCTCACCAGCTTAAATATAAACCCCTATGTCACTAGATGGGTTGCAAACTGGCTCAAGGACAGAACCCACATGGTTAGAATTGCTGGAGCCATGTCAGACTCCAAACCAGTTACAAGTGGCATCCCACAAGGCTCAGTCCTGGGACCTCTCTTGTTCGGTATATATTTCTCGGAGGTACAGGCCAACACGGAAGGACTGTGGCTGACCAAGTTCGCAGATGACTGCAAACTGGGTGCCATAATCGACTCTCCAGCCGACACAAGCATCCTCCAAAAGGGCCTCATAGAAACAGACAACTGGTGCCAGAGCCATGGCCTCAAGCTAAACACCAAAAAGTGTATAGTCATCCCCTTTGGCAAAAACAAAGTGCCCACAAATTACCACATACGTGGTAATCCATTAAGTACAGAAGAAGTAATTAGGGACCTGGGGACCCAAGATGATAGCAATCTCTCATTTGACAACCACATGGCCAAAGTGGTTAGAAAAACATTTTATATAGCCCACCTAATCATGAAGGGATTCACATCTAGATCAGGGGAGGTCATTGTGCCTCTTTACTCATCCCTCATCAGGCCCATAATTGAGTACAATGCCCCTTTTGGGATGTACCTTACCAGACACCTGCAGCAACTGGAAAGACCCCAAAAGTACCTCACCAAGAGGATCAAAGGGCTCAAACAGATGCCATATGCTACCCGGTTAAAGAAACTCCAGCTCTACTCAGTGGAATACCGCTTGCTCAGAGGCGATCTTTGCCTGATGTATAAAGCCATGTCCAACCCGGAATTAATGGACATGCTGCACCTCAGAAAATCCAAATCCCATCGAGCTACGCGCTCAAGAGACTTGAACCTCAGCACTGAAATAAATAAGACATGCTGGAGGGACAGATTCATAACCCAGAGGCTCCCTTTACTCTGGAATAAAATCCCAGTCCAAGTTAGGCAGAGTCCCTCATTGACTCAATTCAAGAGGAATCTTGATGAGTGGATGGGAGATCATAGGTTTACCCCGGGTATCACTTCTGTGTCACTGTTAGACAGAGGCACAGTATACTAACCTCGAAAAAGGGCATAGCAAAATTACTTTAAAATGGGTGGCGAAAGCCAAACACACTCTGGCTAGGCTTATAAATGCCCTAGGGCAGATAGCCTAGTATGAACCTATGAACCTAATACATACCGATTGCCACTGACAGACTGAAATCAAACCTGATGTGGAAAATGGGAGAGTACCTGGGACTCTGATGCAAAAATGTACCAGGAGACAGCCAAATAAATAATAATAGCAGTACATGAGGCCTCAGATATTTAATTAATTCATTCATTCATTTAATATAAGAAGGTTAAAGAAATAATATTAAAAGTTAACATTTTAGTTGGCTTTTTTAGTGAATTCTTAATTGGATGATTATTTAATTGATTAAATGTATGTATTTAAGTATATGCTTACTAGCAGGAAGATGTATGCTGAAAAGGCTTTTTTGAAAGCTGAGGCACCAGAGAAGTGGTATTTGTTTTTAATGGTATTAGAGTTTTAAGTTTTGCTGTTAACTTTTACTGCAGAAGTTATTTTTTTTATTTTAATAAATCAGTCTGTGTACTAAACTGAATGAATTCACCTGGCCTGGAACTTGTGGTATGAGGTCTGGTTTGTTCTACAGTGTGGTGCTTTATTAACTTCCAAAGTATGTTGCATAAAACAATGCTGCAGTCAATGTTTCTTTATGCCATGGAAGCCTCAAAAGTGATGGCAGAGATGGAGATGGAATGACTGGGATAAGTGAAATAATGCACATTATAAGGAGCATAAAGAAATGTAGACATCAGGGCAGAAGCCAAATTAGTTCCAGTTGCAGAGAAGGTCAGTGAGAAAAAATTACAGTGGTTCAGTCACATATGCAGGAAAGCAGAAGATGACTTGGTAAAGAATATTTGGGAGAGACATGAAGAAGGCAAAGGGAAACTGGGTCATCCATTCAAGGGATGGATGAGCTAAATGAGGGAAGAGCTTTAACAGTTAAGCATGACTGTCAAAGAAAGTATAGTGGTGCTGAATCAAGAGAGATAGTACAGTTGATGCAAGACCCTGACTCTATAGAGGAAAATGAGAAAAAGGAGGTTGATGATGATGTTTTCAGTGTGTCTTAGTTAATTTTATGTTATAGTGTTTGCACAATATCAAGTGTAACAATCCTGACACTTTATTTTGCCTTTAAGTTTACAGGCCCTCAGTCATAAGCATATCATACTCTGCAACAGATGTAGAATTCTTTCTAGGCCTACAGTGCAGAAACTACATCTCCCACTTCTTTTTATACATTTTGTGAATCAGCATGTGCAAAGTCTTTTAGCTTGACCTGCCGTTATTTTCCTATCATCCTTTGGTTGAATTTCACCTCTCTTTAGCCGATTGTGCATCAAATCTTGAAGAGAATGCAGACCCTCAGGAACCAGATAGTGAAAAAAGTTTAATTATGATGGGAATACCTGCAGTAAGGGAACCAAAATGATGGGGAAAAGTATGGAACAAGAGGAAATGAAGAGGACACTAAATTATTGCAACAATATGTGTACTCAGAATGATTGATGACCGTCTGTTTTTTATTCTTTATAACTGCATCAGCCAGAAATCACTGGCTGTTGTAAGACAAATAACCTTTTTTCTATGTTGCATTGTGAAAGGGTGTATGTGTAAACCATTGTACTATGTGGAAGATAGTGGAAAAATGAATGTAATGTTGCTTATTTTTCTTATTGGTGCAAATATATGTAATAATGTTTTTTATTGAAAAATGATGTTTGGGACAAAATAATTTGTCCAGGACCCTCTTTGGGGGGATTAGAATAGGTGAAATGGAGATGGGGCGAGTGTATAATGGGGATAAAGGGTTATGTATAGGGTTAAGTCATTAGGTTTGTTAGGCTTTGGATGGTAATGGGTTAAATGGTGTAGGGATTTAGGGGAAATGAGGTAGAGTTAGGATGGGGCTTAGCTGTTATATCACTGTAGTAGGTGAAGTAGAGCCACATTTTGGCATAAGTTTGTGAAGCTAACTTATGTCCAGGACAACCTGTATGCACACCAGTGGACAGGTAGGCCTTGGATAATATTTGTTTAATGGGATTGTTGTTGGAATAGGTGGGCATTTTTTTTAATATGGATAATCTTGATAGCATACTGGAATATAAGAGGGTACTGTGAGTGAGTGAGTGAGTGAGTGAGTGAGTGAGTGAGTGAGTGAGTGAGTGAGTGAGTGAGTGAGTGAGTGGAGGGTAGATGATTCATAGAGATCTTGTAGTTGGGGCTGGCAGTTGCTCTCCATTTTTGTATCTCTCCCATGTGGCAGGGATTGATTGCATTAGTGTGACTGTGGTGTCTGGCCTTTGGGGGTCCCTGGAGTCTCTTAGGTTACTCATTGGTTGGCCTTCAGACAGGTACTTGGAGGTCGATTTTGTTGGGGACAGTCGTTGTGGAATGGTGTTAATCCGTGCGGGTCTGTTAGTTGCTTGCCTTGTGTTTGTGGGGTGGATGGCTGTTGCTACGGTGTTTCATTCCTTCCATTCTGCTCAGGGTGCTGGGGTGAGCTTTTGTGTAGTGGCTAGGGTAATTCGTCCTGTTTGCGATGGTGGAAGTGGAGAGATCTCCTGTTTTTTCATGGGCTTTGACTGTTGATTCGCACTGCTGGCAGCCCACCATGAGCTGTACAATAGTTAGCCATTAGAAGAGTGAGGGAGTACTGAAGGGTCATAGTCAGGAGTAGACAGAATAGGTTACCTAGTGATAGGGATGTCTTGCTGTAGTTGAGGAATAAAATCAAGCTGCCTGCAGATGTTCATCCTCATCATACTTGTCAACCCCTTAGAAATAGGGATGCTTCTTAATTATTGCTCAGAGTTGCTAGCATGACAGAATCCGGTCAGCAAGTAATTTTCTGAAGGATGTGAGGTCTGAAACACAATGTATATTGTTATTTAGTGGCCTCGATCCTCACATCCTCCTACTGATTTACATAAAAGAAAAAATCAGCAGAGTTTGGTGGAACAGACCAGCACTCTGAGGCAAAGGTCTGGACATTATGCAAGGGCTGGGCAGTTGAGAGGTATGTTCCTTGTTAACTACATATGCAAGCAAGCCATATCAGCAGTGGGGCAGAGGCCCAAGCATAGGGTAAATGCTGAACGTTAGGGTGGTCGCTTGCTGCCGAGGATACAGGGTTGATTCCTTCAATGATGTTAAGGAGAGGCAAGCTCTTAGATTTTGCATTGGAAAATATGAGGCTGAAATTGATATATGCTGCATATATTTTCACAATTGCAAGGTATGGATAGGCTCAGAGTTTAAATAATAAGGCCTCAAATGTGGTGAGAGTTTCAATCTTGCTGGTAGTTAAAAGGGGAGGGAGAAGTTCTATGCACTGTTTCCTAAAGTGAACAGTTGGTCTCTGTTTGTATTTTCTATTTCTTCTCTGCTCCCTGTAGATATTATGGTCATTTATGTAACTACTGGTGTTAATGTTTTTTTTTTTTTTTTTTTTTTTTTCAGATGGCCAGAATGCAGAGTCTCTGGCAGTTGTGGGAGGTGATAGTGGTACAGGCAGACGAACTGTTCCAAGAGGTGCCCAATGCTGACTCCATGATGGTGGAACAGGTGGGGGAATCCAGCCAAAAGAAGCAGCGTTCAGCATCTAGGACTAGGTCAGTGGTTCTTGGCAAGAGAGAATGAGTATTGAGAGAGGTGGTTCCAGTTGGTTCATCAGCGCCTGAAAGGAATCAGGATAGAGTATCAGGTAATGATCTTACATTGGGTGTTCTGTTGGGCAGGGAAAATTTGGGGAATGTGGGGGCAGTTGGAGGATAACAATGAGTTAATAGAGGATGAGATTTGTCATGGCTTGAATGATGTGGGGGTGCTGCGGAGGAGATGCAGGGGAATTATGGGGCAAGGTGGGAGGTTGGCATAATGGTTAAGGTGTTTACCTTACAGTTACAAGGTACAGAGTTTGATTCTCACATAGGGTAATTGGCTAGGCTTAAAATGGACCAGAAGGGCTGTTAGCCTAGTACTAATCTATGAATCTATGAACCTATGAAGTGGGAGGGAAGCCATTAGGGATGACAGTGCAGGGTCTGCTGGCAGCTTGTGATCTGGTTCAGAAGTAGGTTCTGATTTTGGCATATGACCAGGTGACTGGTTAACTACACAGGCAATTGGTCAAGGAATGAGGATAGTCTTTCTGATTCCACACATTCATTCTTCAGTTAAGAAGAAGATTTAGAAAGGAGAATATGTAGATGTCTTTGAGTTAATTGATGCAGAGGGGGTACAGTGACTTGTAGATTCTGAGTCATCAAGCAGTAAAGATTTTATAGCTGTTTCAGCAGTGCTGGGGAAGAAGAGGATATGCCCTAGGATATGGGATAACTGGGTAGTCGGTTTTGTTTATTACATGGCAATTTTGTTGGAAAAGGATGCAACTTTGGCATTGCTTCTATGGGGTTACATTCTCATGATTCAGGAGGCTCAGTGTTTATGCCCTGGGAATGCCTAGTTGTGGTATGACCAGAGGTTTCAGAAGCAGAAAGCAATGGATCCATCTCTCCTCTGGGATGCGTGACACCCAGATATCTGGTTGGCTACTATGATGGATAGTTATGGGTGGAGTGCTATAGGTGAAAAGGTGGGAGAAAGGGGAGGTGTGTGTTGGACTTTTAATGCAGGAAGTTATTTATGGGTAGGGTGCAAGTTCTTGCATGTTTGTTCAAGGTGTGGGGGAGATCATCCAGCCGTGCAGTGTGGCCAGCAGGAGGTTAATTCTATGACTGGGAACTCAATGTCAGTAGATGGGGGGGGGGGGTTCTTTCTTCCTAAGAGCTACACAGCATTAGGTGTAGATGTAATTTTTGAGGGTCATGGGGTACTGTGCCCTTCAGGGGGGCTAGGGGAAGGGGGGGGTCACATTGACCCATTAAGGTGGAGGTTTTGAAATGCATGCTCTAACATTTTCCTGATCCTTCTCCTAAGGAGGAGATACTAGAGGTTTTTTCTCAGGGGAGTTTTTATTAAATCGAGGGTGGTGGGGTATGGGGTGGTTTGCAGGAATTTATGATCAGCATGAGGTAAGGAGGACATGTTACTGAATTTGGTGGAGAAGGAGCAGAGGCAGATAGGATGTTGGGGCCTTTTAATAGCCCTTCCTTTGAGACTTTTAAGGTTTCTCTGTTGGGTTTGGTACCGAAGTAACTGGTTGGTGAGTTTTGGTTGATTCACCAATTGTCATAAACAGAAGGGAGCTCTGTAAATAATTTCATTGCAGTCAAGGATGCTAAGGTTAGTTATGCATCTTTGGATGATGCTGTAAAGGTTATTCGGGGTTCCAGGATCTGTGGTTAATGAAGGTGGATATCGAATCTGCATTTTATCTGTTGCCAGTCAGAGAGGAGTGGCTATTACTACACATGGTAGTGGGAAACATATTTTATTTTGATAAGGCTATGCCTATGGGCTGCTTGGTAGCCTGCACAACCTTTGAGAAATTCACTGTGGTTGTTCATTGATTTATTAAATTGAGGGTGAAAGGCCTCATTGAGACCAATGACTGGTGTCAAAATCATGGCCTTAAGCTTAATGCCAAAGAATGCATTGTTATCCCCATTGGGAAAAACTCAATTCCCACCAATTACCACATAAATGGGAGCCCACTGAACACTGAAGGCATTATAAGAAATCTGGGGACACAGGTTGACAGCAACCTATCCGACCACCACATTGCCACTGTGGTCAGAAAGTCCTTCTATGTGGCACATCTCATTACCAAGGGTTTTGCATCCAGGAAGAAAGAGGTCATCATGTCTATCTACTCTTCCCTCATTAGGCCAATCATTGAGTACAATGCCCCATTTGTCATGTACCTCACTAGACACATGCATCAGGTGGAAAGGTCACAAAAGTACCTCATGAAGAGGATCCTAGGCTTTAAACAGATTTCCTACATGGACAGAGTCAAAAGACTCCAGCTATTCTCTGTCTCGTATTGTCTACTAAGAGGTGATCTCTGCTTGACTTACAAAGCCATGTCTGACCCAGCTCTGTTAGAAATGCTACATCTTAAGAAAGCCAAATCCCTCAGCACCACATGCTCCAGAGACCTCAACCTCATTACTGCAATGAACAGAACATGCTGGAGGGACAGGTTCATAACACAGAGACTACCCATGCTCTGAAATAGACTTCCCATACATGTCAAGCAGAGCACCTCAATGGCCTTCTTCAAGAGAAATCTTGATGAGTGGATGGGAAATAGAAAGTTCACCCCAGGGATCACTGCAGTGGCTCTACTTAATAGAGGCACTGGGAACTAACGTTGGGCGGCACGATGCCAGGGCACTTCTACGGGCTAGGCTTGTAAAGGCTCCAGGGCCATTAGCCTAGTACACACCTATGAACCTATGAACCTATTGGGTCTGTCAGCAGAGGGTGAGTATGCAGAGGGCTGTATATTACTTAGATGATTTTTTGTTAGAGGGGGAGGGATTGGAAGGAGTGCAAGAAAGGTTGCAGGAATTCATGGGGATGTGCAACGAGTTCGGGGTTCCACTGGCCCAGCATAAGTTGGAAGGCCCAGCAAAAGCTTTAGATTTTTTGGGTTTATTAGTGGATGCAGAATGGCGGTTGTTTTGCTTGCCTATGTGTAAGATAGACAGATTGAAGGTGAAGAGTGGGGTAGTTGTGGGCAAGACTAAGGTACGGATCTCGATGGTTATGGAGGTGTTAGGGCTTTTGAACTTTGCATGTCAGGAAGTGCATCCAGGGCATACATTCTGTAGGTCAGTGGCCTTTTTGTTAAAAGGAGAAAAGAGCAAACACCATTGGGTTAGGGTTAACAAGTTGGTATGGGCTGATTTAGCTCTTTGGTTATCATTTTTGGAGCAGTCCAATGGGGTTTCTTTTTGGCAGACAGACTGGGTTGGTCAAGAGGATCTGCAGTTGTTCACAGATTCAGTGGTGGGTATGGGAATGGGGGCATATTTTGGAGGACAATTGTTTGCAGCTCATTGGCCATTAGATTGTAAGGAGGAGTGGAGAAGGAAGGTTGCATTTTTAGATTTAATGCCAATTTGGGCAATGTTGATAGTTTGGAAGGACAAGCTGTGGGGGAAGAGTGTAATTTTTCATTCAGATAACATGGCAGTAGTGCAGGTGTTGCAGACAAAGATTGCAAGATCTGAATTGCTGTTGTTAGTTCTATGTAGGTTAGTCCTGCAGAGTTTGATAATTAATTTTTCATTCACAGGAGTGCATTTTCCTGGGGTGAGCAATGCACTTGCTGACAGCTTGTCTCGATTTCAGTTTTCCAGATTTCAACAGTTGGCTCCAAGGTTGGAGGAGGTACTGGTAGTGCTCTCAGATGAGATGTGGCATCTTAGGTTGATGTAACCAGGAGGTTGGTGCAGCAATCTTGGGCAGTGTCTACTAGAAAGGCGTATGGTAGGGACCTTTACAGTTTTGATGAATTTGTTTTACAATTGCCAGAAGAAGCTTTAGACATCTACATGATAGAGCATAGGGACATTAAAGACAGAGATTGTGTTTGGTTTTGATCTGATGGGTGAGTGAGTGACATTGGTTTGGATTTATTTAATGTACATGTGAAATTGTTTTTAGAGGGTATGGTGAAAGCTGTCGGACAGAAGAGGAGGAACAGCCTGGGATCAGGCTGGTGGGTGGAGTAGAGGGACAGGACTGCCCTCTTCTGTTCCCCTCTAGGAGATGGTGTTGATGGCACTGAGTTTTGGGATCAATTGAGCTGCTGCATGCTGCTTGATAATAATAAGTGAGTTGAGTTTGGATGCTGCTTATTCAGAAAGGGAGAGGAGGCATGCTGCCTGATGGATGATTTGGACATGGTGAGTGGGTATGCTGCCCTGATGAATGATTTGGACAGGGTGAGTGGGTATGCTGCCCTGATGAATGATTTGGACAGGTTGAGTGGGTATGCTGCCCTGATGAATGATTTGGAAATAGTGAGTGGGTATGCTGCCCTGATGAATGATTTGGACAGGGTGAGTGGGTATGCTTCCCTGATTAATAATTTGGACAGGGTGAGTGGGTATGCTGCCCTGATGAATGATTTGGACAGGGTGAGTGGGTAGGCTGCCCTGATGAATCATTTGGACATGGTGAGTGGGTATGCTGCCCTGAAGAATGATTTGGACAGGGTGAGTGGGTATGCTGCCCTGATGAATCATTTGGACATGGTGAGAGGGTATGCTGCCCTGATGAATGATTTGGACAGGGTGAGTGAGTATGCTGCCCTCATGGATGCCAGGAAGAATGTGATGTCTCCAGTTAATTTGTTATCTTTATATGAATAAAGTTATCAGTTTTGTTGAATTAATAAAGATCATCAAATGTCTTTTGGAGTTAGTGTGAATTATTGAAGGGGGCCTGGGACAAATGTGGTTGTTCCAGCAGTCCTCTTTATTTGCCACTATGTTTGTGAGCTTTCTAATGTAATTTATTTTTCTTCTGGAATTTATATTTGTTTCTTTCTAGCATATTCTGTTAATAACTGTATTTTTGTCCTATTCTGTGTTGATTACCTTACACACTCCTTTCTAAAATTTCTTTCCTAGGCTGTGCAAAGATAGCATCTTAGACTTACTTCTTCCTAGTCTCAAACATATTATTTGTTTGGGTGTGATAGTATCAACAAATACTTGTGCAGCCCCATCAATGCACATCTATACATATAATCCATTTCAAGAAGGCCAACTATTCATTCATACCATGAGATATACAATCTTCCTAAGAAACTCAACGGCAAAACAAACAAAATAAAAACCAAGAAACGGTCACAGCAGCAGTAGAATAAACACCAACAATTTTTTAAAACCACTTGAAGCGCTTTTCATTTGCTAAGTATGCAAACTTCATCAGAAGTAAAAAAACTGAGAATACATCACCCATTTTAAAAGCTCATTCAAAAAACAGCGGGACAATCAAAAACCAGCGGGATAAAATATACAGTCTTCCCAGAGACAGTTTTTTTTAAATGTCTTATGATAAAAATGGAACAACTTTCTTGTTTTCCTCTCCACTTAATTCCACACTTTTTTAGTCCAGTCAGTCATGCCAAAGCTATAGATTAGTACAGAGATGTAAGGAAGTGTTCAATGTTTTGGTCTTATAAGGCATCTATTACTAAGGTTTGTTATCATTTGTTTGTGTTGTATTTCTGACATTATCTATTCTCAAATATTTATATACTCACAATTTTTCCATTTCTTTTATATTGCATTACACTACCAGAATGATATTTTCTTGATGCATCAATTGTTCATATATAAATGTTGACTTTGCACATTTATCAAGCCCAAATTCATTTTTATATCATCTCAATAACTTTAACAATTTGCAGTTGCACTTTCAGTTGCTTGTTTAATGTGCTCCATAGTTTTAAAGCATTCACTAAAAAGGAAGTGAGATGTCATTTGTCAAAGCTGTTTCCTGGAAGCCAATGTATAGCCATAGCCTGGAAAGATAATTAAATTGCTAGGGTAAGGCAAAAGGCAAATTAGCAGCTGGGACAATGACTCACCCAGGAACATTCCACACTGAATTGTTATACCTAAGACAGTAACTTGCCCTTTTTATGACTCTTTTTTATAATTTATACATCTGTAAGCATTTTATGATACATGGATGTGAAATATTGCAAAATGCTTTTTATCTGTCATTGACACCGCTAGGTGTCACCTGTTTTTACAAATCTCTTTCATTTAACTATTGGATAAAATGAAACTCTGGCAAGTTAAAGTTGCACTGAATTATAATTAAACTTACTAATTACTTAAGGTTGGTTTATAGACATTGTATGTTGGCAAAAACTGTTGTTTTATTGCATAGGGAGAGTCACATAGGAAATCTATTGTCTCCCAAAGCACAAGCTTGTGCTTACAGTTTCAACAATGCTACAATTATAGATAAGGGCTACTCCTTTTGATCAAAAGCTTGGCACAGTGTTAAGAAAGACCTTAGGTCTAACCCAGATAATATTACAGAGAGCTGCAAGTTTGGCCAGGGAGATCATTACCTTCCTGTACACCTCACTTGTCTGCCCATTTTTAGAGTATAATGCCCCCATATGAAATGCCCTAAAAAAACTCATTCAGCGAGAGACAGTGTATCAGTTCTTCAGCAAGAGAATAAAAGGCCCTGGCAGATTGTGCTTTTCAGATCAGCTAAGACAGCTGCACCTTTTCTTGGTATAAGTCCATCTTCTGAAGGAAGTTTGTGCCTTGCTTTCTGTACCAGAATGGTTCCTCTCCTCTCTGAGACTCTTTTTGGAATGAAATAAACCATTGGAAGGACTATAAATATAGATTTCTGTAAAGAATATTGAGCTGTATAATCCCATATTTCTGCTGCATTTTAAATACAGTCCACACAGGTTCATAGGTTCATAGGTAGGTACTAGGCTATTGGCCCTACGGCCTATACAAGCCTAGCCAAAAAGGTACCCTGGCTTTCGCCACCTAAGAAAATTATTTTCCTGTGCCCCTGTCAAGCAGAACCACAGAAGTGATCCCCGGGGTGAATTTCTTATTACCCATCCAGTCATCAAGATTTTTCTTGAAGAGTGCTAATGAGGAGCTCTGTTTGACATAGATAGGTAACACTATCTTGAAACAGTGTCAGTATCACCACATGTTTAAAAGAGACCTTGATGATTACATGGATACATGTACATTTCAACAAAGAAATCTCAGTCAGGCTTCCCCTATGCTTATCACAAGCCTATTAACCTATACATTTTCTCTTTAATGAGGTTTGACCTTGGATCAAGCTGATACTAAAAAGAAGTACACTTTCAGTATTCTATTAACCTAGTTAGCAAACAGTAAATAAATAAATAAATTAGCTAGATTGAATCAAGGGGTTTCCCTGTTTTACCGACACTACATTGTGGAAATGGAGTGTACTTGAATACATACCTGTTGAAAATACGGAGTCCTTCTGCCTTCTTTAAACAATAATAGCTGCTGTCCAGACTGTAGCTGAAAAGAATGAGTTTGATTCCCCTACTCTTCTTGGAACAGCTTCAGAAATGAGACTTGCGGGCAAATTAAACCTACTGCATGTTATCTTATTAGCAGCAACGATGGACATCATGAGGAGGTAGAAAACTCAACTCCCCCATTGTAGGAGCATAGGAGCAATACTAGGCAAACAATCACAAGGCCCATGAGATGCTGTGCCATATACACCTTTAAGTAGATGCACTTAAAAGCTCAGGCCTCTTTTTTCAAGCAGTTAAAAGTGATTATCTCCCAGATGATTAGGACTGTACATGACAGTCCTCATGTAAACATGTATCTCCCCATCCAATCATCAAGACCAACCTCAAAAGTAGTCAAGGTAGTACTTTATTTCACCTGTAGTGGTAACTCATTCCATAGGCTGAGAATAAATTGAGTTATAAACTCACCTCTCCATTGAGTTTTATTTATTTGTTGGTGTAGATATAGAGCGTTAGTGCAGGTGTTTGTAGAGCCACTGGTTTTGCAAAGAAAGAGAAGATGAAATAGGACTGGGTTTTTCATGGCTGAAAAAGCAATACACAGGTCATCTCAGAGTAGCCTGTAGACTACTGAGTATAATAAGAACTGTGCTAATCTATCAGGGTAGGTGAAAGACTTAAGGCATTTATTTTCTTTGTAAAGTATCTTTGAGGCTTTTCTAATTGAGCAGTATGATTCAGTTTATACATGCCAAAGAGGGCATCAATGATGGGCCTGATAATGGAAGAGTACAGTGTCAGGATGAGTTCCTTGGATCTTGAAGGCATTCCCTTGGAAATTAACTTGGTCAGAAAGAACAGTTTTCTGACTATGGTAGAAACATGATGATTAAATGAGAGAGAATTACCCACATACATACCCAGCTCTCTAATGACTGCATCTGTCTGATGAAAAACACTATTTACAACACATGAGCTGGGAACGGCTTTTGTGTATTAAATGCAACTATGCTGTACTTTTTTGCATTTAACTTGAGATCAGTTTCAGTACAACAGGTATGTGCATATGCCAGTCCTTGCTGGAGCTGTTATTATCAGTGGATGAATGGATAATGATGCCCAAGTTGGTGTCATCAGCAAATGTGGTCAACCACAATTTTGGGATACCTTACTGGTTATCTACAAAATAAATGCCAAACAGGAGAGGGGCTCATCACTTATTCATGCGGTACTGTATTAGTCACAGTTTTGCATTCAGAAAGGGTACCAGATACTGTCATATCCTGGAATTTGCCAGATAGACAATTTACAATTTATTTATTTATTTTATTTATTTATTTAAATTTGTTGACCGGGAGTGTCCGACTGGATGTAGGTCCATTTTCAGCGGAGGTCCGGGGAGAAAAGCTCCACAGTAAAATAAACAGACAGTAGTTACATTGGATTACATAGCGATTAACAATTTAACATAGCAATTGCTTACAACATATTTACAGATGAAGAACATAGTACATCAGTAGACAAATAGAATCTTTATCTGTGAAGTACATAACAGACATTAACAAATGTTACAATGAGAAGTTCCTGCTGTTTAATAAGTACTAGGCTTATGAGCATCTGAGCTTGCTATAATCAAGGTAGTTAGTGGAGTGGAAAGAAAGGTAGTGGTTGGATGGGGTGGATGATATTAGAGTGGGAGTTGCAAGGGCATAGCCAGCATGTTTTAGGTGCGCTTTTAGTAAAGTTTTGAAGTGGGTGCATGATGAGTACGGAGGTAATTGTGGGTGGGAGTGAGTTCCATAATTTGGCTATGGCACAAGAGAATAGTGCTTCACCAGCAGAGTTATTGGCTTTAGTGATCTGCAAGTGATTTTTGTTGCTGGATCTTAGTGGTCTGGTGGTGCGATAGGGTTGGAGTAGATTCTGGAGGGATGGGACATTTAGTGGATGGTTTACTAGTTTGTGGGCGAGTGAGAGTTGATACCACTGAAGGAGGTGAGGGAGTTCAAGCCAGCCCAGTTCAGCAAGTGAGAGACAGTGGTGTCTATGGTAGGATGCCCCTGTGGCGAATTTGGCGATTTTGTTGTAGCAGGTCTCTAGCTTGTTTAGATCACATTGCCTTAGGTTGGTATATATTGGAGAGACATAAAGTAGGGTGGAGATAAGGTGGGAATTTGCTATTGAAATCTTTGCTGTTTTGGTGAGAAATTGCTTATTTCTGTATAACGCTCCTAGCTCCAAGGGTAAACCTTGTCTCTAGATGACTATTACTGTTGAAGTGACACCCCGACCCCATGTGCAAAAATAGGAATAAAAGGGGTTGTGGATGGATGGATAGATGGATGGATAATCTAGGGGGTTACACTACATTTATCTAACTTTTATAACAATACTAGCATGGGGAATGCTGTTAAAAGAATTTGCCAGATCAAGATAAGCAGTATGCACTGAGAGACCACTGTCTGCAGCCTCCGTACACTTTTCAAAGAGCCGTACTAGGTTCAGAAGGCAGGACCTAGCTTTCAAAAAAACAAGCTGATTGGGATCTAGAGTAATTAACTTGTCTGTGTTTGCATAAATGAGTTCTGCCAGGGTGCATTCCATGGCTTTGCATGTAAGGCTGGTGAGACTGGTGGGCCTACAATGCCTGGATTTGTGTAGGGGCCACCCTTGTTTAAAAGAGTCATAGTGCCTCTTCCCCAAGCATCAGATGCAAACTCTGTGAATAGGCTGAGTTTGAAAGCTTTAAGTAGATAGTACATAACTGGAACTAATGAGAATGCAACTTGGTATGTCATCTTGTCCAATGGAAGTATTACCTTTAGTCTTTTAACAGTGGTTTTAAGATTTGCTCAAAGGTCATTTCAGAGGAAAGTAATTTTTAGGGATATTGGGGGAACAATGTGAGTAGGTGTGCTAAGGTTATCACTAAAGTTGTCTGGCGACATATTGACTATATCCTTGGTATTGTAATATATGATATCATTATAGATGAGTTTACTGAATTGTTGGACATTATTCCTTAATTTTCTGACATAACTAAGTAAATATTTATATTTGACTTTGGTATTTTTAATTACCTTAAATTCATTCTTTGCTTTACATTTTCTAGTAGTACTCTTAACTTCCTCGCTGACATGTTTCAGCGTGATCCTGAGATAAGAGAATGGGGCTGTCTTACAGCGTTTCATGATTTTCCTTATTTATTGTATAATTTATTAATATGGAATTTCCACCAAAGAGGCTTATTCTTGAATTTACTGTTGTATTTATGCCACAGAGATGGAACCATTTTTGAGAAACCTGAACAACTTACAGACTGATTTCCTAGTGAGAGGCTGTGAAAGTCAGATGTTAAAAAACATCCTGGAACTCATTATAGAACTGAAAAGGACTGAAGCACCTTCACTCAACCTCCCCAGTAGGAGAATGTTAAGAAATTCCACAGAGAATAACAAATGCAAAAATAGCTGCATCCTGACATACACTTTGGATTATCACAGTATCAAAAATGTTATTGAAGAAAACTGGGACATTGTCACAGGAAACCCTTTTCTGATTAACATCTTAGGTGAAGCTCCATCCTTTGTTTATAGGAAGGCCATGAACATTAGAAGTTTTGTTGAATTTAAACCTAGACCATATGAGAGAAACACTAAAAGATGTGAAACTAATTGTACATTTTGTATATTTATACAGCAAGGTGATAATTTGTATTGCCCTTATTTAAAGAAAATCATTAAGACCAGGGCAGGGGGTGACTGTACAACTGCAAAAGTAATTTACAGGGCACAGTGCAATGAATGTGATGCATTCTATGTGGGCAAGACTGTAAATAAACTCAAACGTAGGATTTCATGTCATCTGTCAGAAATCCGTTCTGGATGTAAAAATAATGCACTAGCCAAACACCTTTCTCTTCATAAAAGACACACAGGTTTTAAGTTCCAGATCCTGGATCGCATAGACATTGGTGATCTTGAAGGAGACATCCCGAATATTCTGGAGAAACATGAACTTATTTGGCAATTAATGCTGAACTCTTTTAAGAAGCCTGGACTAAACTATTACTGTTCAATTAAAAGTGCACTGGAACCTAGAAAATTGCCACATTGTTTACATGACTAATTTTATTTTATTTTATTCTACCAGTTGGTTTTAAATACCATTTAAAATCAGTTGCAATTTAAGTGTATATTTTGTTTCCATCATCATACACTTTTTCTTATTATTTTTTCTTTTTCTAGATCTCTTTTTTTTCCACTTTATTCAAAATTATGTGTAATAACAATACTAATTATATAATTATATATATTTTTATAGATAGTTTTTAGGGTTCTTGTACCCAGACCTGAAGAACTCTAGAAAGACGAAAGCGATCTTTGTTAACAATAGGTTATGAAAATAGAATATGATTTTTACAATTGATTTTTTACCTGCAAAGTGTATATGTATATATTTATATATATTTTTTTGATTGTCAAATGGACTAAGGTTGATATATTTCCAGCCATGTAGTATATCGTCTTGGATAAAATCACAGACTTAATAATCTACTTAATAATCTAGTTAAATAAGAGGTACCACATCATTATATAATTTTATTTAAAGTACATAAGTGTTATATATTATTATGACAGCTACTAAGTAGGGCAGGACCAGCTCGAATGTCACACTGATGGGGGAAGGGATGTGAATTTGACATGTGTACCAATAACACTTTGTTTTACAGCACAATAAACCACTCCCATGCCTGATAAAAAGTATATATATATTTAGAAAGCTTGTGAGGAAACTATTACTCTATTTTTGTTTTACTTGGATCACTTGTCTGTGTACTTAATAAAGGATTTTTGACTGGAAACAGACTGCCTGCCTTGCTTGGATTACTTTCGAATACTTAGTAATTCTGTACCATTATATATTTTTTATTTATTTATTTTTTTACTTAAGATGAGTTTACGTTCGCTACTTCTACTACGTTTGTCTGATCTGATTAATATACAGTGATTAATTAGAGATATATGGACTGAAAATCTTCCACACAGAGAAGTTTCTTACACTGTTTTGTTTTTGGACCCACTACACTTGTTTAGTGGGTTGTTTTGAGACTTCAGGGATACCACGGAGATTACTTGATTTTTTTTTTTGTTTGTTTTTGTTTTTTTTTTTTTATGATGAACACGTACTGACTTTTGTATGCATCTGTTTAGGTGCTGTCAGAGTTGAATATGATGGCCCGATTAGCTGGGCTAATGCAGGGGATTGTTGGGAATTTTGCATAGGTCTTCTACAATCTTAGGTAGCTTGCCCTGGTGTAGTTCCTAAAGATGGACTCATTTGGTGATGAAGTGTTACCACGAGACCTGACAGAGAGGAAGACTGACTTGTGGTCAGAATTAAATAGAGATGAGGAGGTGCAGTATAGAATACAGGCAAGGGCTACAGTGATAATGACCATGTTGACGAAATTAGAACCTATACAGGTTGATAATACAGGTTTGACAATATGCACTATTGATTTGGCATTGACAAAATCCAGAAAATGCTGAACAAATCCATTCTTGGGGGGTATAAGTGAACAAATAATGCTTTGGAAATTTAAACCCCTTAACAATGAGGTATTTTAGTTGATAGTTAACCCATAAATGGTGTTAATATAATTTTCATGATGTTTGAGGGACATTGATTAGGATCTGTAGCTTACAAACAAGTGATAGTTGGATTTGTGAATGGTGATTTGGATCAACAGGAGTTGCAAGTTATTTTCATGCATAATTTTACATGAGATGATGGTATTTCTAGCAAATAGAGATACTCCCTTACCATTACCAAAGGGCCTGAAGACTGCTAGGTGCTAAACCTTGATATAGAGAGTTACTGTCATTGTACTGAAACTACATCTTAGTAACTATACAAATATGAATGCGTTACAGTTGCAGAAGGACCTGAAGTTCAGGCAACTTTCTATTTAGACTCATGGTATTTAATAGCACAACCATCAGAAGAGGGTTCCCATGGCATTTCTAAGATAATTTTAAAGGGATGACATTTTGAACAGGTTTGAAAAGTTCTATTGTCCAGGCTAGGTGAATATCATGAAGAGCGATTTGATACAGTGAACACTTTAGTATACCACAGCAATACCACAGCATTATGGGCGCATTAAATGGGGGAGGGAGGGAGAAGAGGCTTTTGCAGGTGGAGAAAGAAGTGTCTTAAAACAAATATTTAATGCAGCACTGGAAAGTATTGGCATTAGCATAATCCAGTAAAATTGTTGATTGTTTGCTTAGGTTCATAGGTTCATTGCTTATTATTAGACCTGGACAGCCACACAAAGTCTAGCCATGCAAATATGGAGGTCGGTTGGTAGATTTGCCATTCTACTCAATAATGGCCATGTTGCTTACTCGAGTAGTAAATCTGTAAGCATTTATTCAATCATCAAAGAAGAATTTGAGAGTCCAATATCCTGACATGCAAGGAAAGCTTGTTCAATAAGTAGGTGATTCTCTGGGTGAGGAACCTATCTTTCCAAAATGTCTTATTTATGCCACAGTAAAGGTTGATGACTCTGTAGTGTGTAGTTTTGGTATTTCCAGTATTTCTGCAGTAGAACAGGTCTAGAAGGACTGGATCCTTGATAACTTAGAAGGCAAGGAAGGCAACACCATGTAGGAGTCACTTTGGGACAGAGAAATTCATGAAGGCTTTAAGTCTCTCTCTCCAAATACTTATGGGAACTTAGTCCTTTATTATTTTTTTTTTTTTGTTAGAAAAAGGTGTGGTCTTTCTAGCTGAGCAATATATTTGAAGAGGTACTTTCCAGGTTATACACTGCATTCTGTGACTGGCTTGATGACAGAAGACTAGAAGGAAATATGTAGGTTCATAGGTAGGTACTAGGCCCTTCTGTAGGATGTCCACATCATTTGGGGGCTCAACTATGGCTACTAGTTTGCAGTCATCTGTGAACTTTGTTAGCCAAAGGCCTTCTGTGTTAGCCTGTACTTCAGAGAAGTAGATACCAAACAGGAGAAGTCCCAGGACTGAACCCTGTGGTAATCCACTTGTCACTGGTTTGAAATCAGATTTGGAGTCAGCAACTTTTACAGTGTGGGTTCTGTCAGTGAGCCAATTGGCAACCCATCTTGTGATATAGGGATTTATACCTAGTTTAGTGAGTTTAGCTCTAATTCCAGAATGGGGGATGGTGTCGAAAGGCTTGGCGAGGTCAAGATAGGCTGTGTGAACCACCTTACCCTCGTCTACGGTTTTGTTGACTGCCTCAAAGAAGTTGATCAGGTTCAGGAGGCATGATCTGCCTTTCACAAACCCAAACTGGGTGGGGTCCAGAGTTTGGAGGTTACCAATGTCTTTGTTTAGGAGTTCCATGATGATACCTTCCAGGCTCGTCAGGCTAATAGGGTAACAGTTCCTGGGATAAGTGTTGGCTCCCCCTTTGTGGAGTGGGATAACTGTTGCTGTGCGCCATTCAGTGGGCACAAAACCTGATGTGAGGCTATGATTGAACATGGTGCTTAGGTGGGGAGCCAGTTCATTATGAAGTTTGTGTAAAACGCAGCCTGGATTGTTGCCCAGTCCCATGGATGCTATGTTTTTGGCTTCAGAGAGTGCAGCTTTTACCTGCGTAGTTGTGATTATAGGGACTTTGCATTCTTCCTGTATAGATATGGGCCCTTTAAGGGGTGAGACAGGGGGGTAAAGTAGCACTGAACCTATCTGCCAAGATGTTGGCAATATCAGTTGGTTCTGTAATGTTCATGCCGTTGTGCTGTAACTGAGAGCAGATCTGGGTGTTGCCATTGAGATTCTTGACATAGCTATAGAATGCTTTGTGGTTGTCCCTAGAATCAGTGATGATTTTGTTTTTATAGCTAGCTTTCTAGGATCTTATAAGGGATCTCAACTTCTTACTGAGGCTGACCAGGGAGCTCCTCCACTCATGGGATCTTACTCTCTTTTGCAACAGTTTCGTCCTTCTGTTGTAGAGTTTGTTTATGGCAGGGGACCACCAGATTGGCTTCCTTTTTTTGGAGGATAGTGTCTTGGTTCTTTTTGGGATAGCATGATCCATGCACTTGTGTAAGTGCTTATAGAGTGAATTTGTGTAAGATTCAGCAGTCGTAACTGTTTTGTCCATCTGCATGGGTGTCATGAAGTTCACCACTTCTGTCTTAAGAAGCATGAAGTTGGCTTTGGAGAAATCTGTTACCGTGGTTTCCTTAATGGGGGGTGGGGGCAGGATGTGGATATCTAGGGTGATTAGCTTATGGTCGGATCTGACCAGTGAGGAGTTGACTTCAGGTGTGGAACACCAGCCACTCATGTTGGTAATGACTAGGTTTAGGATATTGTTGTCCCTGGTGGGGAGTGTGGATAAGTTGATCCAGGGCATTGGAATTTATGAATTCCAGAAAGTGTTGAGAGAAGGAGTTGGTGCATGAGTAGTTTTCCCAGTTAATGGTGGGGTAGTTGAAATCTCACATTATTAGGGTGTTTGGTTGAACTCTAATATTTTCCAGTATATCAGGAAAAGAGGAGTGGGAATTCTGGGGCAGGGTGGGGATCTTTAGCAAGCTAAATTTGGACTGCAGTTTCATCCAGAGTTAGTTACACTTGGATAACCTCGGATGCATTATGCTGAGCAACTAGCCTGGAGGTGTGGATATCCTTAATAAATATGGACACACCTCTGCCTTTGGTGTTTCAGTCCAGGTTAGGTGGCCGAAAAGTGTGGTATGAGTTATAGCCTGGTAACGCAGGGGTGCTCTCTTGAACCTTGAACTAGGTCTCAGTCACTGCACAGATAGATGTTCTTCATTTTAAGGAGTGCCTCAAGTGAGTGCATTTTGAGATTTAGACTAATAGCATTGAGTAGCATTACCCTCGGTTTTTGCTTGCCTGTTCCTGTTACGGTGGTGAATTTGTCATTTGAACCTTGCCTAAAAAAGGCAATATATGGGCGGCAAGACCCTTAGCCAGTATCCGGAATCCCAGGGGTGACAGGTGCAGGCCATCTCTGGCAAAGCATCGTGGTCTGTCGACCATGTCGTCCCAGGCAGACAGATACTGGATCCCCTTAGATAGACAGCAGAAGCTCAGCCAATTATTAGTCAGTCATTTTGTCCTTGTACTGTGGTATCATTCTGGGTGATGGCAGGATGCTACTCAGGGCTAGGGTCATACCTGCCTGGGCTACAAGATTGGAGAGCTCTTCCATGTCTCTTTTCATGTTGTCCAGGGAGGTATGTCTCAGGTCATTCACACCAACGTGGACAATGACAGAGTCATATTTGTACTTGTTGTGGAGTTACCTGAGTGCGTGGGTTATGTGGTGGCTCCTGGCACTCAGCAGGCAGCTGACAGTAACCTTCTCCTTGTTTAGCCTGATGAGTGGGACATCTGTGTGCCTGACTATAGAGTCACCTATGACTAGTGTGTTGAGTACATTGTTTTGCCTTATGAACTGCAGTTGAGTGGCACACTGAGTCTGTGGGCTATGTGTCATTTGGGTTGTGTTGGGGGTTGGAGGTTGCTTGTGTTTCTGCTTTGGAGGTCTCTTTTGCTTGAGCAAATTATTACTGGGAGCCTCAGCGAATGTTTTTTTGTTTCTATGTGTGGATTTTGGTGGTGTAGGTTTAGTAGGACTATGTGATGAGTGTGGTGTGGTGCAAGTGTTTACCTTCTCCTCTTGACTGTCAAGTTCAGTCTTGGTTGGAGAGACCTTTACCTCCAGTTTGGCTAGATAAGTGCATCTCTCACAGATTGTAGTGTTGGGCGGTAGGAGGAGTGGGTTGTCTGTGTACATGAGGCAATTGCTACATTGCCCCAAGATGCCCAGATTCATCAGATAGACAGGATAGAACATTGGAAACTGACCCTTGGACATGCCTGAATAAAAAACTATTTTCCTCTAGACAAATGTTTTCTTCTAGGTAATGAGAAAGGTTGAGTGCTGTAGTAATTTGTAGATTATTTAGTGCTTACAACAAGTTCTGAACAAGTGCTGAGCACGAATAAGCAAATTCAAGTGCTAAAACTAAGAATTTGTATCTGAACTAGACTAGTTACAGGAAAGTAACAAGTGCAAATGCGGGCTTTTAAATTAGAAAGTTGAGAGAGATGGAAAAACTGCCCAAATGGCCAATAACTGCAATTTCTGGGCCAGAACCACTCCTTATGTGCTAGATAGGCTACCTAGTGCTTACCACTCCCACTGATAAGCTAGAAGGCTTTCCTCCAACACAGAAAGTCTTGGGTGCCTCAGGAGCTTACAAACAGTCCTGGACACAGCAAATCTGCATCTGGACTAGACTAGTTACAGGAAGGGGGGGAACAAGTGCAAATGCGGGCTTTTAAATCGGGAAGTTGAGAGAGATGGAAAAACTGCCCAAACGGCCAATAACTACAATTTCTGGGCCAAAAACCACTCCTTATGTGGTAGATAGGTTACCTAGTGCTTACCACTCCCACTGCTAAATTAGCAGGCTTCCCGCTAACACAGACAGGCTTGGGGAGCTCAGAAGCTTACAAACAGTCCTGGATATAGAAATCTATATCTGGACTAGACTAGTTACAGGAAAGGCAGGAAACAAGCATTTTTTTTTGTTAAAGTTAAGCAGAACACAGGGAGATTCTAGCAAAGATTTTTTTGTAAAGGAAAGGGAGAGAGGAGAAGCAAAAGATAATTCAAGGTTAGGAAACTAAGTGGGTTGGCTTTCTCAAATGTTCTCTCTGCATTAGGTAGAATGAGTTGATGACACTAGACTGGGAGGAGTGCCCCAGATCAAATGTACAGTAGGGGCGGGCAACTGCAAAGCCACCAAGTATAACAGCAAGACACCAACAGGGACGGGGGGTGGGGAACAATACTAAAGCTACTAGCCTACACTCTTTTAGACAGTAAACACGACAGAAATGTTTAGCAGAGCAGAAGAACAGCAGTGAGCCACAAAATGAAAGTTTTAAACAGATAAAGGAGCAAGTAGACTCTACAGAATGCTTTTAATTGCAAACAAATCAGTTATATGATACACTCCTTGGCAGGAAATCAGAACAAACAAACAGATACTTAACAAGTAGAGAACATTTCCATTAATACCTTTCATACAGTGAAACTAGGTAAAAAGCTTTACAAACCGGGTGACAGTAAAAACCTTATTTATCAGGCCCTGTAAGGCAGACAATTTTAGTTTAACCGTGCAGATTAGTTAATAGCAATAAAATACAGTAAAAAGTATGCAGCAGGCAATAAAAAGTGCTATATACAAATTGCTAGAAGTAATAACTAGTAAAAATAAGCAAATAAACAGGTTACTTATTGTTATATATCTCAGATCAGAGTTGTAGTCAATGTTCCTCCTCCACTTGGCTCAGTGTGTATAGACAGAAATCCTCTCAAAGTTAGGGCTTAAATACCAGAAGATACAACCTTAAGCAACTTAAAAAAAAAAAAAAACTCAAAAGAACCAATGAGTGCTTACTCCAAGCCCTAGACTATTCAACCTCCACCAGTCAGCAGCCAATCAATACAATCCTGCCACGTAGGTAAAGAAAGGCTTCTGCTAATTCAAGATGGCCTGGTCATGTGCTCAGAACAACCACTGCAAAAACAAACAGGCCCAGATATAGAAAAACTGAACTGGGAAAATACTAAAGCTACTATCATTCATAGAAATGTATGACATACCCTTGGTAATTACTTGAGGGAAAACAGGGAGATTTTTTAACTATAACTAATACATGGTGCTTGAAGGATGGTTCTCTGCTGATGAAGGCACCTAGATCTATAATGACTACATCAAATCACAAGCAGAGTCTCATTTATACGGTTAGAAGCAGGATATAGATTTGTTTCCCCAAATGCAAATACATATATTTTGCTATTAAGCTTCATGTAATGGTCAGTACACTAGTTGTTGATTTTGGTAACACCTACTTGTAGCATATGAGCATTCATGAAGGAGTCAGTAATAGCACCCAGTTTGCAGTCATCCTCAAGCTCGGCCAGATATAGACCTTTAACATCTATTTTCACATTAGTAAAATACAAGCCAAAGAGAAGGAGTCCCAGGACAGTGCCCCGAGAGACACCACTAGAGATAAGTGTTTCAGATAAGATGGTACCATCAACTATTATTGTATGCATTCAACCGAAGAACCAATTTGCATTCCCCAAATGGGTGATATTGGGGTTTATTTTTAAACTATAGCAATTAAGCACACTGCTAAACTCCAACTCAGCCCAGGATCTCAGAATACACCCAATATATTAAAAATAAATAAACATTATTGAATATCATGAGTGCTTTCGCATTGTGACCAACTCTTCTTCAGCTGTCTTCATTGAGTGGCACCACAATTACCATTCTCCAGAGGTCATGCACATACCTTGTTGAGATACCAAGGCTGAAAAGATTTAAAAAGTGGGAGTCAGCAGTGCTGCATTTTGTACAAAGAGATAGCCTGGTATATTGCCTGGGTCCATGGAGTTATTGATTTTGATTTTGGATGCATTTTCTAGGATCTGATCCATAGTGATTTTAGTGAAAGGAGAATTTAGTGTTCAAGGAACAGTAAATGGGTGTGAGTAGAGGGAGTTGAATGGAATTGAATTTGTCAGATGAGACAAGCTACGTCTTCAGGATCAAAATAGCTACTACTGTTTGATTATAGGTTGGTGCAGTGTCGAATGTTGCTTAAGTGTTACTTCTAATGCTCCAAATATAGATAATAAGATCTTATGGTTAACATTGCAGTTGGTGTCTATTGTCAGTAGATATCCTGATGAGCAGTGCTCAAGCCAGTACTTCTTTATGATACAGAAACCTGGGAAGTGAAGTCAGAGCAGTTGAGAAACCTAAGAGGTGATAGAGATGACGTGCCTTTGACGAGCAGTATGATGCAAACTGTGGAACAGACAAAAATGATGATATCAGAGCAGAAGCCAAAGTAGCTCCAATCACAGAAAAGGTCAAAGAGAAAATAATATGATGGTTCAGATACATGTGCAGGAAAGCAGAAAACAATTTGGCGAACAAGATGTGAGAGATACAGGAAGAAGAATAAAATGAAATGAGGACGTCCAACAAAGAGATTGATGGATTGCATGAGAGAAGACTTGTTACCATCAGGCATGATTGTCAAAGAAGGTAGGAGAGTGGCACTGAATTAAGAGATAGTAACAGTTGATGTAACACCCTAACACTGGGAAAAGGGGAGGTTGATGATGATCCTACCTTAATCTTCCTAATGATGTGAAAGTTCTTTGCTGGAAGTCTTAATCCCTTCTTGTGCTGCGATATTGGGAATCTATTGTACTGAGTTTATTTATTTGCGAGTTCAGCCATAGAGTTTAAATTTGAATTTCCTGTTATACTTACATCAAATAGGGTGGAGTTCTCTAATTATTGGTTTAGATGAATAAAGAAATCAGAAGTGTACACAGCCTTCTTTACTGGGTCAGAAGACACAGGGTGCTTTGAAATTTTCTCAGTCCCTGAGACAGGGATATTAAGATGACTTTGTAGTGGTCTCTGAACATGGCAGAAATATTGGGTAAGACTATACTGGTTTTGAGAGAGATGACAGTTTAGTCATCAGATTTAATCTTGAAGGGATTGACATTAATAAAGTACAGACAGAGATAATGTTTGTAAGAACAAGGTCAAGTATGTTGTTACATCTGTGGGAGCTTGGAATGTTTGATGTAGTAGCTTAGCAATGAAAAAGATCAAAGAACCACTTGTGATGTAGTTGTACTAATGTGGCATTGTTGTGCAGTCAAGTTTTTTAGCCTGCTTTCTCCAAATATGTTACTCAGGGTTCATAATCTCAATTCATAACTGACAGGTTGAATCCATACTGAGCTTCATTCAGGTCAGTCCCACATGCTGTACGCTGGTGATCACCTGGGGTGGAGAGTTGTTGTGGCCCTATAAAACTCATTACATATAGCACGGAGGATAAATACTGTTATAAATGGAACTTTAACTTGGCCAGACCAAAGTCTACTGCTCTATTGTATGCCTTGCCACAAGAGTTTCATTATTAGATGCATGATAATTGCATGGATGTGCAGGACGACACAATAAATAAACTCCACTGTCATCTATGAAAACAGAGTGCATGAACACACAACTTTCTTCAGCATGACAAACTTCCTTAGCAGAATAAATGAATGACATTTTTGTCTAAATCTTAAATTTGATATTTTATTTTGCCATATTTAATTACATGCTGCAGTACAAAGTGCTTATTTTCATATAATCTGTGAAAATGTTGTTTATTTACTTGCAACACTGCACTGTTCATGATAGATGGGAAATAAAACCATTCCGCAAGCAAGCAATCAATGAAGTAATACAACATATATTTTTTGAAAATGAATCATAGATACGTATTTTAATTTTTTATTGTTCAAGGTAGGATAAAGAAGGAAATATATGATATGCATTTATATCGCTCAGCCTGACACATCTGTTTAGGGATTTTGAAGACCAGTTCATTTAGTAAACACACTTTCCATACTTGAAGCATCTGTAAATGGAAGTTCATTTTTCTTGCAATCTAAGTAGGCGGCTGCAGCATATAAAATGTATTATGAAGCAGCAGAGACATGCACTGAAATCCCACAATGAGCCTGCGTTTTTCAAAAGTATCTTCACATTTTTGAATGAATAATTTATGGTTTTCCAGTGAATGTGCTCCTAAGCAATTGCTACAGTACAAACATTCAGTCCAGAACAAACAGAACAGGTCAGCAACCAGCTAAGAAATAAAAATCAAAAGGCTATAGGTAAATGCCATGCCTTTTGCAGCAGGCAATCAACCATGGTGTGCAAATGAATTTATTTTCACAGATCACATACCATCTTTATCACTGGCTTTTAGAAAGGCTGGAACAGGCACGTCTGTTTATTGACATTGCATTTGTTCAGCACTATGAATTCATATAAGGATGGTAAATGTTGAGAGATTGATATCACAAATATATCATCAGTTTGCTTAAGATACCACTGCCACATTTCAGTGTACAATAGTGTCGGTATTATGCACGTGGTATTATCAGAAGGGTCATCTTAGCAAAATAAAATCCTAACTAAACTGGAAGTAATAGCCAGGATCATATCTATAAAGGCTGACACATTCAACAGTAAGAAAACCTAATTAACCTCACTTGAGTAAAAGTGACATCATAGGTACAAAAGAAAGCATATTGTAGTAGTGTTAGAGGACTGTATCCTGTGTTCTTCATATGGTCTTGTCCCAGCTTTCTCATCTGAGTTAGGGCACAGCATACAGATTGAAAAACAATGGTACATTGCCTGCACTGGAGGTGATATGATGATGAAAAATGACAGAACAAGCTGATCATGTGCTTTTTATTGAAAATGTATACATTTGAAACAATTGCACAGCTGTCTTACAACAGGCAAGTGAAATATTTCATGATAATGGCTCATAAACATGTAACAGAGATGTGTTGTTTTACAAGCTGGTGCTTTTATAACATTATAACTTGATATATACTGATGAGCTGCATTGCCAAAGCAGGCTACCAAAATTGCTGAAGTTAACATATGATGCATGCCAGAGCCATTGTTTCAAGTTCAGATAATAGTATACTCAGTCAAGTTATTATAACTGAACAGAATGAGACAGACGTACAAAACAAAGTATCTTTTCAGCATGCCTGCAGCCATAAAGCATGGAAGTAATACACTGCCTGCCTTGGATAGTAACACAGGAATATAATGCCTACAAAACTAAAAAAAAAAATGTTTTATTTGCTTATAGTTTCAATGATTTTGATAGTGCTTTAACTTAAATGTTTCTAAACAAATAAAAAATGACAGCCCCCAAATGATAAGATTTGCAGTGCTGAATAAATTTAGATTCGCATTCCATAAATTTTCATTTCATTTAGCATTTTCATGGCATTCAACGTTCTTTTCCAAGCACATATATTTTGGACACGCATTCCCTATATTAAATGTTGCTGACAAAAACGGACAATACATCATTTTCTTCAAGGTCCTGTATATCAAAGCTTCTTTTTTGAGGTAAATAGATTTCATGAGGCTTGCAGCATTAGTATTCAGTTTTAGTAGGATAATGAAGAAAGTAAGGGAAATGTACAATATTCAGTTTAACACATATACATAGCTGCTGCTGTTCATCATATCTTTAAAGATACTCTCTAACATTTTATAAAATATAAATATTTCTCACCATGATAATTTTCCTGCAGTTTTATTAACCTCTTTTTTGTGGCAGTCCTAATAATATGAAGTCCATTGGAGAAAGATGGCAAAACGTCAGCTGTGCTAAAGTGTTGTGTCTTGCAACAGTTGCAACATGTTTTCTGGGAGTGGGATGGGTTGGCGTACTTTAAGGATTCCCTGTGGGATGCACTGCCAGAGATACTGGGTGGGCAGATTGGTGTGAAGACAGAGATTATTTTCTGAGCTAAGATACAGAATCTGAACTGCCTAGACATGGTAAGGCCTTGTTGTATCTAATTATGGTGGCTGAAAAAAAAAACAGCTATTAGAGGGTTGGTAGGATGGCCTAATGGTTAAGATGTTTGCCTTACAAACACAAGGTGCAGGTTTTGAATCTCACAGGGGATAATTGTCTAGGCTTAAAATGGCTCGCAAGGGCAGTTAGCCTAGTACTAATCTATGAATCTAAGAGCATAAAAATCAGAATCTAAACCAACTATATTAGAAGTAGTGAATATAAAACAACTGGAATTGAGATCTTTAAAAAAGGGTAGGAGCAAACTGACAGGAAAAAATTTGATTGTAGCAACAATACATAGAGGGGAGGAATGAGGTTTAAAACAAGAGAGGACTTAAATGAGCATAATGTTTGACTGAAAATTATAAGTGATGTATAATGTTCGTATCCGGGTGTGTGTCAGTATGGTTTGTGATGTAAAATGCTTGCAACTAGGATTGTGTCGGTGTGGTTTGTTTTCATTTGTATAAATGTATGATTGCTTATGGTTTAATAAAGATGCTTCTTGTTTAAAAAAAGGGGACAGGAACTGAATAATTTATGTAATTTTGCTTAGGTTATATGATACATAGCAATATATGTAAAGTATAATCTTTGTTAATTTGTTAATGCAGTTTGATTATTTTTGTATAAATGTAAATTTGCCTATGTCACAACTGATAATTCAATAAAGGCGTGTGTAAAAAAAAAAAAAAAAAGATGATTTCCTGAACCAGCATAAGAAATAAGTTCTAGGGTATGTCTTTTAAACTGCAAATGGAGATTTTTTTCATGTATCCTGTTTTATGTAGTGCTTCTTTGTTTTAAAACGTCTGATTCTTAAATTACTTTTGTCAAGGAAGAGAACAGTTCATGAAACGCAGCCAAAGGTCATTTGAAAAATTTTACATGTGTTCTGAAATGCATAATTTCCTCTGTTATACACCACTGGTGCTATCACTTTAACATCTAAAAGATGAATCCTCTCTCTTTGTTCTACCCATATCACAAGCATGATCTCTGACTTTTTTCAGTCTGATTTTAGATCAAAAACGTTCATTAATGACCTCTTTGTGACTAGTGACCAAAAGTTGTATTCCACCTTTGTCCTCCTGCATATCTCAGCTACACTCATTATGGTACATCCTGGCGTCTTGCTAAACATTTGAGAGTTTATCATGTTTTCTCTGGATTTGTTTAACATAGTTGGATCGTATCTCTTAGGCCACCTAGACAAGGTGTGGAGGATAATGTCATACTGGGCTTGTTCATGGCACCAGTACTGTTCACAGTGATAAGCTTATATGTGATCATTTGCGAGAGAGAGAGAGGTATCTCTTACTAATAATAGGTGGATGATATCTAACCTTGCCTCTGTTTCTTTCAGGACTGCATGACTAACTTCACTAATTTCAAAGACTGGAGTCCATCCTTGCAAAGTGCCAGTTGAAACCTTAACTTATGATTCTTGACAACAGAGTAATAGAAAAGGAAAATATTTCTGAGTTCTGGAATTTTATTCCACCTTTTGAATTGGTAACAGTGATTAATGTACCTGAATCCTCTTGCCCGCAGTATTACTGTTGTACCGTATACTGTCTAATAAGGACCTGGCACGGTTGCAGAGGGCAGAGCACTGAGACGCAAGACTATAGACAAGAAATTCCAGTTCATGTCATATTACACCTCATTCAGTGACCTAATCACTTCCCAGGTCTGTATTTATCATCTTTCTTTTGACCTATTGAACCCTACCTAACCAGAGTCCTGCATACCTGTAACAACTTTAGCTGCGTTATATCCAAGCTATGTCCCTTAAATCATCAGATGAAGCACTGCTTGCTTTCCAAGGGTCTGGAAAGAAAACTTTGGCTTGCTATATTGTATTTTTCTTGCTCCAGTCCTACAGAACTGGGAATTTTCCCTAATCCCCCGAGTCATGTGACTCTGACACTTTCTCCAGGAGATCTCAAAAATTCCAATTTTTAGACGTGTGGAAAAATGTCTGCCTCTATTTATCTGTCTATCTATCTGTCTGTCTGTCTATCTATCCATCTATCTATCTAACTATCTATCTAATTTGTTGACTGTGAAAGTCTGACTAGGTGCAATATCCCTTTCCAATGAAGGCCTGGGAAGAAAAGCTCCAGAAAAAAACACATCTAATAAAAGAGCAAGGTATCAAATAAAAGAACAATATGCTAAATATATAAGACATAAATAGTAATCCAGTATTATACAGCATGCAGAATACTAGAAAAACATAACATTCAGGGCAGAATAGCATTACATTCAGATATAATGGAATGCTGGCAAATTACAATGATTACTGTATATGGATGCATAGTTGAATAGAGTAAGGCATGATGCACATAGTAATAATGAATTCACTGGCAATGGTGGAGTACCTACAAGGACTGAGGAGAGGACATAGTATTGACATTTTATTGCAGTACAGGGTTTATGAGATGTGACAAGCTATTACTGCAAAGTTTTGTGAGATAAGGAAGAGAAAAGGTACAGAGACTTGGATGTAGGTAGAAAGTATGGCAACATGGCTATCTGGGAGTGGACGTGACTTTAGTTGAGACTTGAATGACTTGATGTTTGGCTGAGTAGTTGTAGGATAGTGAATCACTATCTACATTTTTGGATTTTGAGATAAGTGACAAGAATTTATCTGTAGAGTGTGAGGATTTGGGGGTTATTGCTGGATAAAAGTGGAGAGAGACAAATACTTTTTGTTTTTTTACAGATGAGGTTATATGTAATGATTAGTTGGGAGCAGGTTAGGTAATGACATAATTCTATCTGGTTCAATTTTCAAGGGCTAGATAATGATGGATCCTATGATAGTGATTGACTGCAAATGTAACTACCTTATTGTATCATTGTTCCAGCTTTGATAGGTGCGTAGCTTATATGTTGATGTATACTGGACCAAAGTAGAGGAGACTGGGGAAAAGGAGGACAGCGACAAAATGTTTTCTAGCAGGGCCAGTCAGCTACTGTTTGATTCTGTAAAGGGAGATTAACTTTTCTTTTATTTGTGTTGTATGTGGTAGCCACATTTCATATTTTCATCAATATAAGTGCCGTTAATTTTATGTGGTACAAGCACAGTGTTGGTATTATTTGCAGAAACTATATGGAAGTTAGTTTTGTTGACTATGTGTTTTTTTATATGAGTTTAGTTTATTAGGATTGCGAAATAATTGAAAATCAGTTAGCCATGTTTCTTTTGAGGTGAAGGATTCCTAGGTGATTTTCAGGATGTTGTCAAGTTTTTGGGCACAGCAGATAAGGGTGGGATCACAGGCATATTGAACTATTCTGACTGTTTTGGTGGTAAATAAGCAGTCATTGATACAGATGTTGGATGGTACAGGACCTAGGATGTATCCTTGAGGTACACCAGTAGATAAAGAAGAAAGGGAGATGAAATTGTCTTGCCATTTAACAGCTTAGGGTGTATTTGAGATATAGCTATTAAACCAGGTCAAGAGCTTGTTATCAAATTCATATATCGTGGTGGATCTGCAGAAGAATGTGGTAGCAGATTGTGTTGAAGGGTTTGCAGAGGTCAGTAAAGAGAGCTGACTCTAGTTTAGTGTTATTTCTATATATGTAAATAGTATTTATAAAGCTTAGAAGGGCAGTGGTAGTGCTGTGGTAGGGAAGAAATCCATGCTGGGATGAGGAGAGAAAGCTACTTTGGGTGTTGTAGAGGGTCAGCTAGGACTGTACACATTTTTTCTGGTAGTTTTGGTAATAGAGAACTAATAGTGATAGGTCTGCAGATGGCGAGTTCTATGTCGTTTTCACTTTTATGTGGGAGTACGAAGTAACATTTTCTCCACAGGAATGAGACATAAGATTTTGTAATGTAGCAGTTTATTAGGATCGACACTGGGTAGGTACCTGCGTCTGCAGCAAGTTTTAAATATTCAGCTAGAAGGTTGTCTGGAGCTGGGGTGATAGGCTTTAGCTTAAGGAGTTTTGTTATGGTAGAGGTAGGTACAGACTGAAGTGAGAAAATGTGAGAATTTGTAAGAAGGAAGGAAGACGGCTGGGTGAAGGGTGAAATTTGTTTATTTATTAAGGATGAAACAAACTGAACGAAATGAGAGTTGAAGAGGCTGGCAGTGATTGATTTGACGTTATTTAACATTTGTTAACCAGGAAAGTCCAACTAGGACAGAGCCTAATTTCAGTGGAGGCCCAGGAAGAAATGCTCCAGACACGTTTTTGGAATGTGGGAGGAAACCAGATTACCTGGAGGAAGCCCACGCAAATGCAGGGAGGACATGTAGACTCCGCACAGAAGGCACCCTGGCTGAGAATCAAACCGGAGAACTTCTTGCTGTGTACATTAACCACTGCACCGCTGCACCACCTGTTATGGTTGGGTATTGTGGTTTAGCATAACCTGGCATTAGAATTTGGTTTATAGTGGACTAGAATTATTTATTTTTATTTTTTTTTTTTTTTAGCTTTTTGGTTTGGAGCTTATTGTTGTAATCTTTATCTGATTAGATTTGGTATTTTAAGCAGTTTGTGAGTTGCTTAAAATTTTGAAGATTACTCTTGAGTTTTGTTTGGAGTTCAGGCTCTCCAGGAGAGAGGGTGAGCTGGATGTTAGTTCTGAAAATAACTGCAACACATCTGTTCCTTTTTTATGAATTCTGTCTGTTTCTGCTTGTACAACACTTTAGCCTGGAGTATGTAATTTTTAATCTTTAATATAATGCTTTAACCATGTCTTTGCAATTAGGAGAATGTTTGGGAAGTATTGGGTTATCCGTGCATGGAGTTCTACTAATTTGTTACATATGTTTCTGATGTTTGTATGGCAGATATGTAGGGTGGATGATTTCCTAGCATACTGAATGCTGGGGAAGGTATGACAGGTGTAATTGATGTGGGTACAGTGCATAGGAGAGAATGAGCCTGGGCTGGCGTGAATGTCACCACATAACATTATTTTCAGGTGAGTATGATGGTTGCAGTTGTAATTTATAGTTCTGCAGGTGTAGCACTGATATGGTAAACAATAAAGAAGCTATAGTGAATGGATTTTGAGTTGATTTTCCCATTGGGGTTAGTGAAGTTGAATGCTGAAAGTGGATATGGAATTGGCATATATGTTGGAAAAAGGAAGTCAAGCGGTGAGGAAAGGAGAGGTAGAAGGATTGGTAATCGTCTGAGAGAAAGGAAGTTTTTATGGAAGGCCAGTTGCTAATTAATGATAAAAGAGTACTGAAGTTCAAGTCATTTTTAATGGGAGACTAGTTATGATTGAGGAGTGCTGTAGTTCAAGTAAGTATATCTAGGATGAGATGATAGGTAATAGTTATGGTAATAAGAAAGGTTGGTTACTTTAGAAAGTGCTTGAGTTGTTAGTGGGGTTGATGACAATGCAGAGCTGAATTTGCAATGAGTGGTTGTGACAGGTTGTTTCTAGTGTGTGGGAGGGAGGATGTGATAATGTAAGGAGTATGAGATTATCAGATGCTGAGAACAAGTGAGATTAGTGTACGGATGAATTGCTATTGGTTAATTGGTGGTGGGTAAAGAGACAGAGTTATTTAAATGTAGAGAAGGTGGGGGTGGTTGGGAATTAGGGTTAGTGTTGGGGTCAAACAGAGTGGGGCCCTCTCTAGGTGTCTGAGGTTCCCAAAAACAATCTATCAGAATGGAAAATTAGTGAAAGACATAGGTTGTTTACTATGGTAGAAATGGAACAGGTTGGTTAATATGGTAGAAATGGATCAAGGAGAGGATCAGGATGGGAACAAGGGGAGTAAAATAGTTGGACCTTGTTACTGAGGCTTAGGTCTGTCAATCAAGCGGAACTAGAAGTGGTAAGCCAGTTAACAAAGCAAGGGGCTACACTTACATTAAAGCAGGTCAGACAAGAGTGCCTTTGAAATGAGGACGGGACCTCTTCTGACTTATGAACGCCAAAGATCTGTTCAGTGTTCATACACCTTTGAAGATGGCTTCATCTGCCAGTATGTGGCAATCTTACTGGAGGTGGTCAAGGCTGTGCTTGCCATGGGAAAGAATTAAGGTATCTATTGCTGAATCTCTCTACAAATGGGCAACAATGAGTTAATTTTAGTTCTTTAGTGGATAAAAGTGCTAATATTAAAGAAGTAGTGGTGCTGCGGTAGCTTTGTCGCCTCACAGCAAGACGTTGTTCCGTTCGATTCTCAGTTAGAGCATCTTCTGTGTGGAGGCATGCATGAATGGGTGTGCCTTCTTTGAAGGTTGTGCCTCAGGGCTGGTAACTCGGCATGTAAAAATCCACTACCAAACATTAGCGGACCGGAGTTCCGCTGTGGCGACCCCTAACCGGGATAAGCCGAAAGACACAACAGAGTTCATGCTACAATTTTTTTGGGAACTGTAGCTGTGTTTTGCATTTTGTTTTTGAATTATTCTGCAGGTGGATTGTTTGGCTCTTATAATGTTAGTCTTCAAAACAAAACATGCACTATTCTTAATGATGTCTGTTTGCTTGTTGTTTGGCTGGATCTATGCTGACTGAAGCGTCGGAGCAGCTGAAGTAATGGTACTGTCTCTACTTGCTGGAGGAAGGAGATAGCAGGCCAGGTATATTATACAGCAGGGGATTTCAGTAGAATAGTGACCTGTTCTTAACTCTTATTGCCCTGTGTGATGTCTGTTTGCACATTGATTGGCTGTCTCTATGACTTGCTGAAGCCTCTAGGATGCTGCACTAATGGCACAAGCTGCTCTTGCTGCAGTAAGGTGGCAACAAGTCAGGAAGGTTATACCATAGAGGATTTCAGCAGTATAATGACTGAGGTTGTGGGTCACCATAAGTGGGCACTGGTGCTGGTCTGGGTTATGGGGACAGTTTGAAAATGGTGCTCATTCCATATTGTATTTGGTAGTATTTTCCTTTTGTCTGAAAAGTGTTTTCTATTGCAGCCATTTTGATATTTTAAATACATAATTAATTCAATTATTCAAAGCAGTGGCAGCAAAAGTATATTAAGCCAAGCAAGTTGTTAAATATTTTTTGATGATGTTTATGTTCAAAATTGAATGGTGTAAGACTAGGTTGATATATTTGTTATGAATGTATCTAGTATACAGATAAGAAAAAACACTGATCATCCTCTCTCATCATTCCTTATCTCATTACATCCGAGTGACGCCTCCAGGTGCATCTGCAGTTACCCCCTACTGCTCCTCTAGGCATCAAATATTACTTGTTCATACTTGCATTAATAATTCCAAAACCACGCTACATACAAGGTATCAGAATATTTTATCTTGAAGCATACATGATGGCAAACACAATTGTACTGATATTTGACCTCTGTCAATGAGTATTTATTAGAATTGCAAGGTGATAACTTCATTTTTAAAGGCTTAGGCCACACCCACTAGGGGTTAAAGGTACACACTCAAAAGACTTGTACTGCAGGGAATGATGTTGCATCAGTAAACATCCATGTCTACTTGAAATTACAACTAGCTAGAATGTTATTGCTTAATTGTTGTTTAGTTATATGTGGGAAATGCTCAGAGTAATGTTCTGTGTTCTTTTAC
The DNA here is from genome assembly GCF_019279795.1 of Protopterus annectens. Taxonomy (NCBI): domain Eukaryota; kingdom Metazoa; phylum Chordata; order Ceratodontiformes; family Protopteridae; genus Protopterus; species Protopterus annectens. Next base: position 1,156,311,748 of record NC_056729.1, on the reverse strand, counting down.
AGGAGTAACACAGGAGAAGGAGTTAAAAAGCAGAATATTAATTAAAAAGGCTTCCCACATGTCCTTGTTGTAGTAGATCATGAAAATGACTTGTTCAGTCATGTAACATCACAAACAAGCCCTGAGATTGGTGTTTGTTCTTCTGGGGATTTCTTCCCTTTGTTCCTGCAATGTCATGGCTTTTGCTGCTGCATGGTCAGGCAGAAATCTCTTCTGTATTTACACCATGTCTACTTGTTGGCAGTCCTCCTCTCTAAACAGGAATCTTTACACCCTGTTTGTTTCCATGTCAGTGTATTTTTCCTTTCTTGGTGGCTTCTCTGACCAGATGTCTGTCCAGCCACCTCTTGTTCCTTTAAGATCTTCATCATGCTTCTGCTACCCAGATAACCTGTCCACCTGTGGCTCTAGTGTTATGCTGAAGTCTTCCACGGCTATCCTTCTTCCCTGTATGTCTGTATTGCACAAACAATGACTTGTAGATGCTTCCATCATCCCTGTTTGAATTGAATATATTCATTATGGTCCATCTTATTCCCTTGATTTTGCCATGCCAGACTAATAAACAGTCATCACCCAGTTTTGACTCCATTCTCCATAACTGTGTGAGCCGTCATTATGAACAAAATGAATACCCCCTTTCCCTTCTTTTGTTGTGCTGTCCATTCCACTGTTGGTTATTAAAAACCTAGGATAATTTACACTCTTGATTATGTTTAGAGGCCTCTTGTATCAAGACATACCTTTCAACTGCCAGAATTTCTCAGAATGTCTGTATTTTTGTTGTATATTTATGGTTTGTTCTTCATAAAATTTGTGTGGGGGGTTTGGCAAGTCACTGACAACTGAAGTCATTAAATAATGACTGGCATTTGAATTTCAGACTTCATAACTTTTAGAAAATGCATGCTAATGCAGAATATTTTATTCCAGCAACTTTCCAAGTTTATAAGAGCACTATTTAAAATCTCCCACCCCCATTATTTTTGGCTTTGCCCAGAATTCCTATGCTATGAGACTGAGAGGTATGAAATCAGTGCAATATCTGTTCTCTCTGCTTAATTTGTCAAGCATTTTTCTTTTTATCTGGTTGGTATGCATCATGTCAGTAACTGTATTTCTTCTTCCTCACCCCCTGGCCCTAATTTCCCCCTTATTATTCCCTAATAGAACCCATTCCCTCTTCTCATGTTCCAAGATGGATTTGTCATTCAGGGCTTCTATCTATGCTCAGGTTCATAGGTGCATAATTGTATACTAGGCTAATGATCACTAGGGCCTTTATGAGCCTAGCAGTGCCACCTAAATGTGTCCCATGAGTTATTGTGTCCTTCTAGCCCCTTTCATATTGGGGTGTTCTAATGGCATCTGTTTGGATTGTCTTCAGCTTGAGTTCATCACGTTGTTCTGGCAGTCAGAGTATTTACATTCCCTTTATACTGAAACACACAATGTTTCCCTCTCTTCCTTCCTTTCTTCCTTCTTGTCCCTGCTTTCAGGCCTTACTTCTTTCCCATCTTGTTCCATCTTTCCTACCTCCATTGTGCCTAATACACTTGGATAATCCAGAACTGGACTTAGAATGCCATTGCATTAGTGCCTTTCAGCAAAAACAATAGAAACATAATAAAATATAAAGAGAGAGAAGTGTATTTCCTCTGCTGACAATTTCCCCCATGCTAGTAGTATTAGCTTTCCTCTCAGTCCTTGTGTGTCCATTATTTCCTGCAATGTCTATATAACCTCTGATGTATTGATTTTACATCCTATGTATCCCTTCTTATGCACGTTGTAGTCAGTAGTTGGATGTATAAAAAAACAGCACAATAATGAAAGTTTTCACACTACTTTTCACTAGTCATTTTCTGTCCATTTCAGCCATTTTCCTACAGCAGTGTATTTTTTTTCTTCTCATCTTGTGGATGGTCTTCTACTTTTCTCCTTAAATATCCTTCTGCCCAGTCCAATTTCTTCGGGTCTATATTATAACATTGAAGTCTTAAAACTCTGAATGTTATAATATTGACCCCTATTTAGCGAATGCTTGAAATAGCAAAGCTGCAGAACACCGAATATTTTCCTAGGGAAAGTATTCTGTGGGCCGTTTCTGCGACTTCGCTATTTCCACGACTGTGGTACGAAGGTGACAGATCAGGTTAAGGTAAGTGTGTGAACGGACCGAGGTAAGGTGAGTGTGTGATAGTTAGGGACCTTAGGGATAGGGAGCGGGTAAGGTGAGTGTGCGATAGTTAGGGACCTTAGGGTTAGGGAGCGGGTAAGTTGAGTGTGCAATAGTTAGGGACCTTAAGGTTAGGGAGCGGGTAAGGTGAGTGTGCATTAGTTAGGGACCTTAGGGTTATGGAGTGGGTAAGGTGAGAGTACGTTAGTTAGGGACCTTAGGGTTAGGGTTGGGTTAAGGTAAGTGTATAGCTAGTAGTGTATGTATGGTTTAGTGTAGGGCTCTTTGAAGTGTGTATGCGTGGATTATGTATTTTGGTGTGCTGGTGCTGTGTGTGTATTCTCAGAACAGTGAATTTTTTTCCCTTGGAAAAAATTTGCTGTTCTGAGCATTCGAGTATATCACATTTTGAGATTCCAAGGTCGAGCTTATGGTGTTCGACATTTTGGAATTTCGATAATGTGATATAGACCCGTTTCTTCAGAGTGACTCTATTTCTAAAACTAGCATTTCACTAGCTTTATACATTACAAAATTTTTCTGGTTTGGTTTGTAAACAGAATTGTACAAAAATGTTTCCCCCAGTACCAAAGTACCAAGTTGGCATATATCGGGGTACATGTAGCTCTTATGGCAACACCATTTACTTGGTGATAATATTCACCTTCAGAAAACATATATTTGTTACACAATACAAAATACATTACTTGTTCAATGATTAAATCACAAAGAATATTAGTTCTTGAAAGTTCTTAAGTATGTGAGAGGTAAAATCCAAGTCAACTAGGAGTTAACATTTTTACAGATTTGGCTCAGTGTTATAAATGAAAAAACCTTAACTGTCAGTTTTGAGATAAATCAGAAGAAGGTGAAATGTAAATGCATAATACAGCGTTTAAGTCATATGTATTTTCTTATTTGGCATGACAAACTTAATGCAACTGCATATGTTACCAATAAGTATCTTCCCTGTGCTTCACTTAGTAGAGTTTTATGACAAGATTTGCTCCCCCAGTTCTAACTCTTAAAGTCCTATTTGCTCCCTAATGCTAATCACACACTACACCCTAAGCCTAAACCCCAGTGACTCCCTAAACCTAAAACTACCTACCTCTCCTTAAAACTAAAACTCCCTGTTAGTTCCTATCACTAAACTTTCCTGTCACACCTTAACCCTAACCGCAAAACCCACAACATAACCTATCCCTAAAAATCACATCTGCTCCATAAACCTAATCCAAACTCCCACCCCACACAGTTAAGTTCTCCTATCACCCCTAAAGCTAAAACTCAGACCTGATGCCTAAACCTAATCACAAATCTTACTCCCTAACCCTAATCCTCAGTATCCATTTGATCACTAAACCTAACAATAGAACTCCCACTCACATTGACTCCCACCAACAGCTACTGCACTTACTTCCCTTAAACTCAACTACATGTTTGAGCCTCAGCTCCATTCCATCCTCATGACTACTATACCTTGCTTAAACTTAATTATGAGTCTAAATGTCAACCCATGCAAGCTACCTCACATATCAGTACCCAGTTGTGAGACTATGGTCTATGAGCAGCACGGACTATAGCAGTTAAAGAAGACCCAAGACAGATATCCTAACTTTGCCACCCCCCCCAAAAAAAAAGTAATAAAAAAATGATATAAACTTTGATTTCATCATCCAGACGTAGAGATGTGTATATTCTATCAAACTAAAAGCACACGCTGGATGTACATCCCTCATAGACTATAGTGGAAAAACAAACTCCATAAACTACAGTGACCACATACAATATAAGCAACATTAAACAATAAATATCACAAAAAATAAACAAAACTCAAAAACAATACAAATGAATACAACATAAAAAAATTATCTTTCACTTCAGTGGGAAGAAAAACACTAAGATTACTAATAATATAAAAAAAATCATATGCATAACATCAACACATAAAAAATCCACAACCAAGCAAAGCAAAAAGGTGGCACAACTAAGACCAATAAATGCAGATGTACTAGACATCCACAAGTCCAGTGGGGCATAACACCCACTCAATAGTTTTTATTCTGTTCTACAACATAAATAGAACATGTTGGAGGGATACATACTGTATGTCTTTCAGAGAATATCACTTCTTTGTTATCATCTTCCAAAATTCTTAAAGTACTTTACTTACTATATTCAAATATGACATGGACAAATGGACAGGAAACCAGAAAGTCACCCCTGGTTTTGCATCTTTGTCCCTTATGGATAGGAGTAACATGCAAATGTTCTACCAAACATGGGTTATTCGTACTTAAATGACAAGGGATAAAAATGTCATGGGAATGCAGGGATAGGCTTCTAAAGATCCTCATGGATCAATAGCCTAGTCAGTACCTATGGATATATGAACCTGTAATTATTTTTTCCTTTATTGCTTTTTATTTTTGCAGGGTAGAGCCTAACCTAGGAGACATCACATAAATAAGAGTATGGGCTTCCGGATAGTGGCCAAGGCTCTTGCCATCCCTATAGTGTCTTTTTTAGGCAGTGTTCCAAAGACCAAATTACCAGCGTAACAGCTACAAACAAATGCAGTCTGAGGGTCATGTTACTCAACGCTAGAAGGCTAAATCTCAAAATGCACTCACTCGAGGCACTCTTTCAAATGGAGAACATTGACATTTGTGCTATAACAGAGACCTGGTATAAGGCTGCAGAAAGCACCCCTGCACTACCAGGCTATAACTCATTCCACACCTTCTGGCCCCAGAACTTAGACTGAAGCTCCAAAGGTGGTGGTGTCTCCATATTCATAAAGGATGCGCACACCTAAAGAATGGTAGCCCAACATAACACATCAGAGATACTTCAGGTGCAGCTAACATTGGGTAAGACAACGATTCAGGTCGTACTCTGCTATAGGTCCCCAACCATGTTTGAAGACTAGCACTCCAAGTTCTTAAGCACCCTGGAGAATATTAGGGACCAACCTAACACTCTCTAACTAGATACTTCAACTACCCCTCCATTAACTGGGTAAACTACTCATGTACCAACACACTTGCCCAACGTTTCCTGGAGTTCATTAATTCCAGTGCCCTGGACCAGCTCGTTCTTACCCCCACTAGAGATAGCAACATCCTTAACTTGGTCATTACTAACATGGGTGACTGTTGCTCTACACCAATAGTCAGCTCCTCCCAGGTTAGATCTGACTACAAACTAGTAACCTTGGAAATCCACATCCCCCCCCCCCAGCAAAGGTAACCACCATGAAAAACTTCTCCAAAGCTAACTTTGGGATCCTAAAAACAGAGGTGGCTAACTTCACGGCACCCATGTAAATGGAGAATAGTTTGGTGACTGCAGAATTATACACCGATGCACTGTACGAATACGTACACAAATGAATGGATCTTGCCATACCAAATAGAACCAAGACAATGTCCTCCAAAAAAGGAAGCCAATCTGGTGGTCCCCTGCCTTACACAAACTCTACAACAGAAGGAGGAAACTGATGCAGAATAAGATGAAGTCCCAAGACTGGAAAACTCCCTTATCTGCCTCAACAAAAAGCTGAGATCCCTCATCAAATCCTCTAAAGCTAGGTATGAAAGAAAACACCATGATTGGAGCAGATTCCACAGCAAAATGAAACATTTCATGCAGAAAGTAAGCGCTTTCACGCCCCAAAGGACGCTTCTTCAGACTTCAATACATTCATAAAAAGAACCAAGCTTATTTATAGTGCTAAAAACAATCAAATTACAATCAGCTTAAATCAATTACTCAATTAAAAACCGAAAGCTTGCAAAAAACTTCTTAAAGTAATAGGTATACACCTATAATAGTACATGTGCAAACTGCTCTATATTGCATAAAAAATGTTAAAAAACATATAAAATACATGAAAAAATATATACATTAAATAATGCAAAGCTACACATACCCTAAAACATCAATCTAAAAAGACATATAAAATCCATACATACTTTAAAAAATACATAATTTAGTGTTTCAAGGGTCTGTCAACTAAAAATGGCCTGAGTGTTACCTTATCATTGAGGCCAAAACCCCTGTCAGCCTGCATCCTAATAATCCATTTAATCTCCTTTTGCTCTGTGATATTCTTAAAATTTCCTAAACTATGAGTATGAGGAGTAAATTCTATAACTAAAAATAAAAACTTATGTAAAGTGCCATGCTCCAAAACATGTCTTGCTAGAGCATTTCCTTCATCCTCTCTGTTGATGGCATAAATGTGTTCCCTAACTCTGTCTCTCAGTGTCCTATTAGTCATCCCAATATAGAAAGATGGGCATTTAGTACAATAGGCGAGATATATGAGGTCCCTACTCATACAGTCAGCATAGTGTCTAAAAGTATATGTATATTTGGTAGTAGGATGTGTAAACTTATCCTGACTACTCATGTATTGGCAATGGTTGCATCGTCGACAAGGAAAAGTTCCTTGTCTCTGAGAGGCAATAAAATTACTGTTAGATGTGACATCCCTGTAACACAACAATCTTTTCAGTGATTTATTATTCCGATATGTGAAACTTGGTTGTAACCCCACTATGTTACTTATCTTCTCATCGGATGCTAAAATTTTCCAATTCTTATTCACAATATCACATATAACCTTATTGTTATTGGTATAAGGTATCACCATCCTACACTCATTCAATACTCTAGGATTATTAATATTATGTCTAGTACTATTGACTCTATCATACTTTCTATAGTATGGTCTGCCTTTCATGTGTCTGTCCACATAATCTGATATCTCTAGTTTGTTATACTCATGTGGCATATAGCTTCTATCTTTCAACTCATCTTTCAATCCTAACAGGGCTCCTTCACAGCTAGACTGTAAGCTGGTGAGCCTGGAGACTCACAGGCCCTGGCTCTGTAAGACATTCTTATAAATGTGCTGGGGATGCATGATTTGCCTATGCAGTAGACTATTCCTTCTACATTCCTTCTTATAAATCTCAGTACAGATGGTACCTTCATTTTTTATCAAGGATACATCTAGACATTCAGTCTTCTCAAAAGACCATTTGTCAGTAAATTGCAAAAAACTAGTGGTAGAATTGATATATTCAATAAACTGTCTCAAACTATCTACTGTACCTTACCATAAAAGAAAATATCATCAACAAAGCATTTATAATAAGGTATACATCCTAAAAATCTTGTATTTGTTTTGACATACTGTCTCTCCCACTGTGCCATTACCAAATTCGCATATGAATTGGCACATGGGGTACCCATAGCCACTCCCTTTGTTTGTAGGAAGTACTGATTGTCAAAGGTAAAAACATTATTATTCAAAGTAAGTTCTAACAAAAAACAAAATAGTTGTATCTTGTCAGCAGCAACATTCTCAGACCTCATAAAATCTCTAACCAGTTCAATGCTCACATCATTCAGAATGCTGGTAAAGAGTGATACCACGTCAAGTGTTACTAGAATAACATCTACGATACCACGTCAAGTGTTACTAGAATAACATCTACGATACCACGTCAAGTGTTACTAGAATAACATCTATGATACCACGTCAAGTGTTACTAGAATAACATCTACGATACCACGTCAAGTGTTACTAGAATAACATCTACGATACCACGTCAAGTGTTACTAGAATAACATCTACGATACCACATCAAGTGTTACTAAAACAACATCTGCACAAAACATCTCTGAAAATGTATATTCAGACAAAGTAACTAAAGAATCTCATGTGTCTTTCAATATAGTATCAGCATTATCAACAAAAACTCTCATATGTTTCTCTAAGTAAATTGATAGTGGTTCAGTCAATCAACCTTGACTCAACACTATAGGTCTAGGGGGGTGTTAAAAATGTCTTTATGAATTTTTTGTAGACCTCTAATACTAGGTACATAAGGTTTTTCTACCAAAAAATATTTATATAAATCAGGTGTAATCATATTGCTCATTAAAAACTCATAAAGTGTAACTTTCATGTCACTAATTAATTTATTGAGCTGATTCACACTAAGGTTGCTATAAGTATCAACTTCTTCTAACATTTGCTTCATTATATCATAATACTCTACGGCATTCATTAAACAATAGCTACACCTTGTCTGCAGGATGTATAACTATATCAGCATTATTTTTCAATGATTGCAAAGCATTAAAATCATCAATGGTTAAATTATGGAAATTATGCTTGTTTGTTGCTGAAGCAGACAATTTCAAAATATCATTTTCACAAGCCTTTTCAAATGCTTCCAATAATGGGTGCAATGCTGGTGAATAAACAGAAGGTTTCCTAAAATTGAATACATCCATAGTATTATTCCCATAAATAAGTTTAAACATAGCATTCCTACAGAACTTTTTAATGTCTATTATATGTTCAACATTGTCACTATTAAGTGAAGGAATAAAGAACAAACCTTGGTTGAGTAGTGACAACTCAGCTTCAGTGAGGTCTTAGTCCGCTATATTGTGCACTAGTCTAGGGGTAGCCTCGTCCAGGCTTTCTTGTTCTTCGCACTGCTCTCCTGGTTTTCTCCTCAAAAGTTCCTCCTTTTCCTTCCTCTGCTCTGCGACCGATTCTGCTGATTCCTTGGTTGTTGCTTTATAGGGAGTGGAAAAACCGGAAAGACGGGCATATCCTTCTGCTTTTCAAATTCCTTCATTTTCTTCCTTACATCCGGACCAAGTGAGAGATTTGCTGATGTCGTTGGAACTTCAGATGCAATATTGGGTCCACCCATTGAGGTGGATATGAATGTAGATTGGTTGGTTGGTGTCAGCACTATCTCAATCCTGATTGGTACTCAGTGCTATTTTTGAGCTTACATTCGTTGACACAGTAGAGACCGCAGGAGGAGCTCTAGATCTGCCCACTGAGTTCAAAATTCTCATCGATTAGCTGGTAACATCACTAGCACGATTGTGGTTTGTTCTTGGTGCTGCCCTCAGCCAAGCGAACACCTCCCCTTTTTTTAAAATCGGAAAAGTCTCTATGTAATTTCTTTTTTTTTCTGTATTAACAATGTCTGCTCCAAGGTAGAGATTTGAGTGGCCAAATGCTCAATAAACATATTTATCCTAGATGTTGGCAGCAAAGTGCTGAGTCTGTTTTTCAAACTGGTTATCTGATCCTTAAGTTGTTGCTCAATCACTACATAATGCTCTGTTAGGAGCCTCATGTAAGAATAGCTAGTGTCTAAGTTCAATCTCTGCCATTTAGACAATAAATCCGGAAAGATGTCACCATAATTGGGCATTTTCAGGATCCTTAACCTTCTTGGCACTGTTTTAAAGCTCAGACATGCCTCCATATGCCTTGGCTGTCATTGGAGATGCTTAAGCTGAAAAATCTTGTTCTCAAGATCACACTTGAGAGAAGTAGCATTCTCAGTTTCATTAAATGTATTCGACTCACAGGCATCATCTTCAATATAATTAAGTAGAGGATTCAAATCACTATACAGTAAATGCTGCAAGGCATCCGTTTTACCTGCAGTTCCCTTCAGCACAGGTTTATAGTCCATTTCAACACTCTGCCAGTCTGTCATGTCACACTTGATGAATAAAACGAATATATCCAAAAGCACACAATGACTAGTGTGTAGAGCTTTTCCCAAATAGAGGTCCCAAATCAAATAAGCAAAATAAGAGCGAAAACACCACGACTGGAGCAGGTTCCACAGCAAAATGAAACATTTAATGCAGAAAGTAAGCACTTTCACGCCCCAAAGGACACTTCTTCAGACTTCAATCCATTCATGAAAAGAACCTAGCTTATTTATAGTGTTAAAACAATCAAATTAAAATCAGCTTAAACCAATTACTCAATTAAAAACTGAAAGCTTGCAAAAAAACTTCTGGAGGCATGTCTGAGCTTTAAAATAGTGCAGAGAGGGTTAAGGATCCTGAAAATGCCCAATTACAGTGACACCTTTCCATATTTATTGTCTAAGTGGCAGAGATTGAACTTAGACACTAGCTATTCTTACATGAGGCTCCTAATAGAGCATTATGTAGTCATTGAGCAACAACTTAAGGATCAGATAACCAGTTTGCAAAACAGACTCAGCACTTCGCTGTCAACATCTAGGTCAAATATGTTTATTGAGCATTTGGCCACTCAAATCTCTACCTTGGAGCAGACATTGTTAATACAGAAAAAAAGAGACATAGAGACTTTTCTGATTTTAAAAAAAGGGGAGGTGTTCACTTGGCCAAGGGTAGCACTGAGAACCAACCATGATTGTGCTAGTGATGTAACTAGCCAATTGATGAACGTTTCAAACTCAATGTGTGGATCTAGAGCTTCTCCTGAGGTCTCTGCTATGTCAACAAATGTAAGCTCAAGAATAGTACTGAGTACCAATCAGGATCGAGATAGTGCTGACACCAACCAATCTACAAGCATATCCACCTCAATGGGTGGACCCAATGTTACATCTGAAGTTCCAACGACATCAGCCAACGCCTCATTTGGTGCGGATGTAAGGAAGAAAGTGAAGGAATTTGAAAAGCAGAAGGTTATGCCATCTTCCAGTTTTTCCGCACCCTATAAAGCAACAACCAAGGAATCAGCAGAATCGGTCGCAGAGCAGAGGAAGGAAAAGGAGGAAATTTTCGGGAGAAAACCAGGAGAGCATTGAGAAGAACAAGAACACCTGGACGAGGCTACCCCTGGACTAGTGCACAATATAGCGGACTAAGACTCCACTGAAGCTGAGTATTCACTACTCAACAAGGGTCTGTCCTTTATTCCTTCACTTAATAGTGACAATGTTGAACGTATTATAGACATTAAAAAGTTCTGTAGGAATGCTATGCTTAAACTTATTTATGGGACTAATACTATGGATGTATTAAATTTTAGGAAACCTTCTGTTTATTCACCAGCATTGCACCCATTATTGGAAGCATTTGAAAAGGCTTGTGAAAGTTCTTCTTCTTCTTCTTCTTTCGGCTTTTTCCCAGTTAGGGGTCACCACAGCGGAACTCTGGTCCGCTAATGATTGGCAGTAGATTTTTTTATGGGTGCTGAGGTGCCAGCTCGATGCTCAACCTTCAATGAAGGCATGCACATTCTACACGTCTTTGAAACGCTACTCGACTACGGGGCGGACATGCAGACTCCACACAAAAGGCACTCCAGCCGAGAATCAAATGGTAGAACCTCTTGCTGTGAGGCAACAACACTACTGCTGCACCACCGCATTTTCGACCAAGGCTTAGTGATATTTTGAAATTGTCTGCTTCAGCAACAAACAAGCATAATTTCCATAATTTAACCATTAATGGTTTTAATGCTTTATAGTATCATTATAAAATGAAGCAAATGTTAGAAGAGGTTGATACTTATAGCAGCCTTAGTGTGAATCAGCTCAATAAATTAATTAGTGACATGAAAGTTACACTTTATGAGTTTTTGATGAGCAATATGATTACACCTGATTTATATAAATATTTTTTGGTAGAAAAACCTTATGTACCTAGTATTAGAGATCTACCAAAAATTCATAAGTACATTTTTCACCCCCACGTATTTTATATGTATTTTTTAGATTGATGCTTTAGGGTATGTGTAGCTTTGCATTATTTAATGTATATATTTTTTCATGTATGTTATATGTTTTTAACATTTTTTTATGAAATATATAGCAGTTTGCACATGTATTATTATAGGTGTATACCTATTACTTTAAGAAGTTTTTTACAAGCTTTCATTTTTTAATTGAGTAATTGATTTAAGCTGATTGTAATTTGATTGTTTTTAGCACTATAAATAAGCTAGGTTCTTTTTATGAATGTATTGAAGTCTGAAGAAGCATCATTTGGGTCGTGAAAGCTCTTACATTCTGCATTACATTTTTCATTTTGCTGTGGAACCTGCTCCAGTTGTGGTATTTTTGTTCTTGTTTTGCTTATTTCATTTGGGACCTCTATTTGGGAGAAGCTCTACGCACTAGTCGTTGTGTGCTTTTAGAAAGCTAGGTATGAAAACATAATTGCAGCAGATAGTAAAGGCAACCACAAGGCCTTCTATAGTTATGTAAAGAATCTCCATGGTAATACCCAGATTTCTTCTGAGCTACTGCACAATGGTACCTCCTATAATGAGCCAACAGATATTGCCAGTATACTGGCTGACAGATTCAGTGCCAACTTTACCACCCCCAAGGACCAATCACAATACCAGTAGATTGCCAGGCACCCAGTATTACTGCTGCACAGGTTAAAACAGCACAGTCCAAGGCCAAGAATACAGCTTCTATGGGATGTGATAATATCCCTGGTTGTGTTCTACATGAACTACAGAGTGAACTGGCACCTCACCTGTGTTTCCTGTTCAATCACAGCCTCACCTCAGGTTTAGTCCCTGTGGAATGGTGCACTGTTACAATTATTCCTCTCCACAAAGGAGGAGTGACTACAGATCCTAGGAACTATCGCCCCATTAGCCTGATGATTCTGATATGCAAAGCTATGGAACACATCATCATGGACCTAATAAACAAGGATATAGGGAATCTCTAAACTCTGGATCCCACACAGTTTGGTTTTGTGAAGGGTGGATCATGCCTGCTCAACTTGGTCGACTTCTTTGAGTCAGTTACTAGAGCTGTGGATGAAGGCAATGTGGTTCATATAACCTACCTTGATCTGGCCAAGGCTTTTGATACCATTCCCCACTCAGGAATCATAGAAAAACTCACTAAGCTAGGCATCAACCCCTATATCACTAGGTGGATTGCAAACTGGCTCACACATAGAACTCACAGTGTGAAAGTAGCTGACTCCAAGTCAGACTGCCGATTAGTCATGAGTGGAGTCCCACAGGGTTTGGTCCTGGGTCCTCTCCTGTTTGGTATTTACTTCTCTGAAGTCCAGGCCAACACGAAGAGACTCTGGTTGACAAAAGTTCTCAGATGATTGCAAGTTGGGAGCTATTATTAACTCCCCAAGTGATGCTGACATCCTACAGAATGGCCTCACTGTGACCAACGACTGGTGTCTGAACCATGGCCTTAAGCTCAATGCCAAAAAATGTGTCATCATCCCCCTTTGGGAAAAACCCAGTTCCCATGAATTACCACATTGATGGTAGTCCACTGAACACAGAAGGCGTTATAAGAGATCTGGGAAAACAGGTTGACAGCAACCTCTCTTTTGATCACCACATTGCACTGTGGTCAGAAAGTCCTTCTATGTGGCACATCTTATTACTAAGGTTTTGCATCCAGGAAGAAAGAGGTCATTGTCTCCCTCTATTCTTCCCTCATTAGGCCAATCATCGAGTTACAATGCCCCATTTGGCATGTACCTCACTAGACACCTGCAACAACTGGAGAAGCCACAAATGTACCTTACAAAGAGGATACTAGGCCTTAAACACTTGTTCTATATGGACAGACTCAAAAAACTCCAACTATTCTCTGTCTCATATCGCCTACTTAGAGGCGATCTCTGCCTGACTTACAAACCCATGTCTGACCCAGCTCTGTTAGAAATGCTACATCAAAAGAAATCCCAATCTCTCCACACCACACGCTCCAGAGACCTCAACCTCATTACCACAATTAAAAGAATATGCTGGAGGGACAGGTTCATAACCCAGAGACTGCCCATGCTATGGAACAGACTTCCCATGCATGTCAAGCAGAGCACCTTGCTGACCCTCTTCAAGAGAAATATTGATGAGTAGATAGGAAACAGAAAGTTTACCCCGGGGATAACACCAGTGGCTCTACTCGACAGAGGCACTGGGAACTAACGTCAGGTGGCACTTTGCCAGGGTAATCCTATGGCTAGGCTTATAAAGGCCCCAGGGCCATTAGCCTAGTACAGACATATGAACCTATGAACCTGTATGCCAGCATATACAGAATAATTATATTTCTAACAGAACTTTTGCTGAAAGTTCACTTCTCCTTCTCAGTACTTGCTTGTTATATGTATTTGGTGATCATCCTGTTTGCATGCACATGTGTGACTCACATGTGAATTTGTGCATGTATCTTGTGTTGGATTGTGTCCCACCCAGACATTGCTTGTCAGGATAGATTCCAGCTCCTCGTGATTCTGAATAGGATAAAGAAGGTATCAAAAAATTAAAGAATGAAGGAAAGAATTAAGTAGCATGTTATCAATTGTAGACATGTTCCCAAAGCAACATACAGTCCCGAAGTTTATAAAAAGAATATATTTTACATCTAATGAGGTCATCTATACTTTGGAGAAATTCACTGAAGGTAGACAAAAATCAGGAGTTCCATGCATTATCTTTTGTTCTATAAAGGGCTGTTTTGCACTCATAAAAACAGTTTATCTGAGGATAGCTTTACAACCACAGGTCATGATTTAAAGAGGGCAAAGGTGTAGTCACTGAAGAACCAAAATTGCTATATAAATTGACACAGACACAGAAACAATTTACTGAAGACCATCCTGCAGTATCGTTAGTAATGTTATAGAACATGTCCAATACCGATAATATACCCCCATTTACTTTTGAAAGGTGCTTTAAAATCATTCCTTTCATTCCTCATCTATGTGATTTCCATTTCAGTCATCTTAGCAAAATGAATCTGTCTCAACTGAGTCCAGCAGTTGCTAACATGTTTACAGTTTGGCCATCTGACTTTACTTGCATTTTAAAGATTTCCCTTGGGTGTTTTGTGTCTCACAAATCCCATATCCACAGTAAGGAATGACAAACACAATATATTTTATTATGATTAACAGAAATCAATATTCTGTTTAAGAACATTTGCAATTATTCATTCTTTCTAAGAAATGTGAAATCAGCAGTCCAATCATGACTGTTGCAAATTTGATTTGAAAATGATCTTATGAGGTGAACACTGATGCCAACATCATAACATTTGATTATCCCTGCTTCTGTAATAAGTCTTATGTTGAATAATGGGAAATAAATCACAAAAACTTGCACTGCATTTACCACCACCACATACAGCTAATAATTACTTACTCTGATTTACTGTAACAGGGTTGAGCAATCAGAATTTGCTCTGATTTATATCTAATGACATGCATTGTCGATTATTCATCTGACATAAAGGCATTGCAAAACTGAAGATGCAGAATATTCTAAAACCTTTACTTGATTGTATACTGTTCGTGACTGCACAGGTCAGAGGTTACAATCTATTGACAGTGTGAGTCTAAACCACATAAGAAGAACTGCATTTAGAAAAGCCATAATAAAACACACAAAGAGGCTGTACAATGTACTATGTGAGGAGGAAGGAAGCACAGCTGCTACATTCAGGACATGGATGTAAAGCATACTGTAGGAAGACTAGAACTGATCAAAGTTTGTGAAAATGACAAAAGACATGCACAAAAATGAATTAGATATCAGCAATGCTATTTATATAAGATCCATACAGGAATAATGACAGAAAAATCAGTGGAAAGTTTTACATAGGTTCAGGTTCAGGTTCATAGGTATATACCAGGCTAACACCACCACCATGGCCTTTATAAGCCTAGCTATGCAACCAAACCCAGTTGTGTCCCTATGTATCATGGGAATTTATTAGGAAGGGGTATGTTAGTTAAAGAGGTCATGTGGGGAGTATGTTAGTTTGTGCAACATAAATAAAGTAAACAAATGATTGATGTCTTAAAAAGTTGAGAGGAAGCACACTAGCTTAGCATACAAATGAAAAACTCTTAATAAAGACTGAATGAGGGTAATTTGCAAACATTTATTTTAGAATAAAAAACAGGCAAACAAAACATAGACACAACTGTAAAATGGAAGTTGATATATTGGTAAAAGGACCTAAATATAGTAGTTATTAAGTTGAGTGGATGACCTAAGAATAATTGAAAGCAGGGCTATTCCAGTTGTTATAGTTGTAACATGCCTAAACAACAAAAGCTCAGTAGGGGTAGCAATGTTTGTTCAAGCAAGTATAATAAATGAAATATGTGGTGCTCTGGGCTATGGGAATTGATCTTCTAAAACCTGGAATACCAGTCACCATATCTCCTCTATATATTCAGTGTGTGTGTGTGCGCGCGCGTGTGTGTGTGTGTGTGTGTGTGTGTGTGTGTGTGTGTGTGTGCGTGCGTGTGTGTGTGTATGTGTGGGTGTGTATAAATTCTGAATCAAAACTCCTTGGTCACAACTTGTAAAATGACAATAATTTAAATATAAACAAATTTATAACAGAATGTCCAGACCAAACACACATACATACACACACACACACACACACACACACACACACACACACACACACACACACACACGAGCAATCTAATAAACCCTAATATACACTTGTGTAAACAGATACATATTTATTTGAGTACTTTATATGCAAAAACAATCAGTACAAAAAGTAAATCAAATATTATAGAACTCAATGGCACAATGAAAATCATGGAGTTACCGCAATATCTGACGTATTCACTGACTTTTTTACATAGTTTTGGGGTGATTTATTAAAATGCAGCCATCAAAGTTGTAATTTTTTTTAATTCATGCATTAATCTCATCTTAAATAGGTTTTAGGTGAATCTGGTTCATGTGTGAATTCTTCATAAATCTCAGGTAGGGTTTCTATCTGTCCCATTTTTTGGAGGACAGATCTGAAATGGGCAAAATATATAGCAAGCTGTATTTTTGTGATATTCTAAGAGAGATATTTTCTAACTGTGGCCTAAATGTTACATAAAAACATAAAACTCTACCTTAAGAATCCTGGATCCTAAATTTACCTCACAAGTTCATAATTTCCTAGAATTATGTACCCCTCACTGCGGTGGTGGTCCTGCGGTAGCGTTGTCGCCTCATAGCAAGACGTTGTCCCGTTCGATTCTCAGCTAGAGCGTCTACTGTGTGGAGGCATACGTGAATGGGGCGTGCTTTCGTTGAAGGTTGTGCATCAGGGCTGGTAACCCGGTACGTAAAAATCCACTACCAATCATTAGCGGACCAGAGTTCCGCTGTGGTGACCCCTAACCGGGAAAAGCCGAAAGACACAAACAAAATGTACCCCTCTATAGTGTATGTGGATGCATAAGGAATGGAGGGAGCTTCAAATAGGCTTCATGTCACATATTTTTTGCTTCCATCTCCATTTAGTTGTAGTAAGCAATCTGAGCAGTGAATATCGCTTTAGCTTCTGCCAAATTATATACCCACCATAACAATTCTATAAATAAATATTACATTCCTTTCTAGGCTGCTAAGGTTAGAAGAGCAAAACATCATCAAACTAGCAGCACCAGTTCCTGTTAAGATTCCCTGTTTAGGAATGTAGTGGGCTATTCCTAGTAAAAGATGCAACAGAAGCCTACCTGCTTAAAAAAAAAAAAAAAAAATGTTTCTTACAATGGCAGAGTTTACAGATAAATTTGTCAAAATAAAAATACCTGTAAATGCTAGAAAAAATATATGAGCATTATAACTTGATAACTGATGCTGACAAAGTCTTACTCAGCAAAGAACAGCAATATCAAAACTATTTAAAACTGACAACCTTTGGGGGAATTTAATAAAGCCTATACAGTATTTTCTACCATGCATGCATCATAGCATGCTGCTTAAACAAACGTAAGCAGCTGTAAGATCCAGTAAGCACTGCTGAGTGGTGCGCTAGAAGTTCCATGGCATGCAGATCACCTCATAAAGAGGCGAATATCATGCAAATGAGGAAAGTAGAGTGACCCAGCAAGCAGAAAGGCATCCCTGCAGACCCCATGTTGGTGTCCGTAGTGTACACAGAAAAATTCTGTGTACAGGATTTCAAACAGACAACAGGGGCTGTAAAAACACAGGTAGATAGACAGAAGTGGCATAGCACATACAGATATGAGCAAAACCATCCGTCGTGTGTCCAAAAATGTAAGAGACATAAGGTAAAATATATATATTTTTTAAATGAAAAAAAAAAAAAAGAGTGGAAAAAACACAGTTAATAGTATGTGACAGAAATGTATTATAGGACCCTGTGTGGAGTATCTACAATGGTGGAATGGTGCCGTTGCTAACTAGGTAGGGCCTGGTACCATGTAGTTTCCTGGTTGTGTGCACAGATCCCTGTGCAACTGAGGTGGGGTTATAGCACAAAAGGGTATCTGTGTCCGCATATCCCTTCTCTCTAGGCACAGAACCATGTCAGTGTCCACAAGCAGGTAGCTGACATCAGGGGGGGTATGTATGAGGACTTTTAAGCTCATTGGAGCTCAGCTGTGCCTGTTTGCGTGGCACACTGCTGTGCTCAGCAGGGCAGTGTGTACACTGGCTGCTAATCTTTATTTACCTTTGGGGCATGTGTTTCCATGTGTTCCTGCAGTGTGCCACCGTGCTGTGTCACTTTTCAGGGAGGTGTGTACAGTGACTGCTAAGCTTTGTGTACCTTCAAGGCGCTTGTTTCTGAGTGTTTGTGTGGTGCTCCACTTTGCTGAGAGTATCTAAAAAGTAATGATGTAGTAATTAGTTGTGACACTTGTTTAACTAAAACTAAGGCCAGTAAATAATGGTAATGATATACTAGGCAGGTGGAATGCATCATAGGTAGCCAATCACACAGTCAGCACCTGCAGTAGAGCACCATAAAGTATGCATACATCCAACATTCTGATTTTTCCTCCATACTCTGCACCATTAGAGTACGGACTTGGGAATTTTAACTGAAAGAATGCTAGGGGCTGCTGCAGGTCTGCTACATCTGTATGTGCTGGATGCCAAAGTCAATGGTGCTACTGGTGCTTCTGACAATAGGCCTAGGCAGAGAAGGAGAGGAGTGTTTAGGCCCAGTGTAATCTTCCAGGAGCTACATGAGCTGGAGATTGTAGAGTGCTACAGGGTGAACAGGGACATACTACAAGAACTCACTGAGCTCTGCTGCCTCAACTCAGACCCAGAGCCAATAGAGAGGAACCTATCCCAGTGGAAACAAAGGTATGTGTAGCTGTTAGGATATAATAGCCACAGGTACCTTCCAAAGACCAACTGAGGAGATGATGGGGGTCTCACAGGCATCAGCATCCAGGGTACTCCATCAGTTCCTGGATGCCATGCTATCACATGCCAGTGAGCACATTTATTTTCCCCTCACTCCTGAGATGAGAGCCAGCAATATGCAAAAGTTCTACCATGAAGCACACTACTCTGAGGTACTGGGTGCCATAGACTGCACTCATGTACACATCAAGGCACTACCCGATGAGGAGAGTATAGTCTACGTCAGCTGCAAGGGGTATCATTCCATCAACTGCCAGGTTGTGTGCAATGTCCAGGGCATTATCATGAATGTGTGTGCTGGTAGCCCTGGCAGTTATCACAACTCCCATATCTGGCATGCATCACAGCTGTTCCAGATGTTTGTTAGGGGGGACGTCCCACATGGCCATTTACTGGGGGATGTTGGCTACGCCCTGGAACCTTGGATGATGAAACCCATCAGAAATGCACATGCACCCACGGAAGAATGCCATAATGTGGTACACACACACACAAACTAGGAACATCATAGAGCATGTGTTTGGGCTGCTAAAGTCACATTTCTGATGTCTTGATATATCTGGTGGAGCCCTGCAGTACTCTCCAGTCACATGTGCACATATGTTAACAGTATGTGACATGCTACACAATATGATCTTGTGGAAACAGCTGCAGCAGGATCACAAAGGGAAGGGAGACACAGCCCCACACCAGTGCCTGGGTCACCACAGCCACACAGGAGGACTCAGAGGAGAAGCCCCCTGATGATGTCCCTATAGGCAGACATAGGCATGCCCAGTATGCCTTGGCATTGGCTAAGAGATAACGCATAGCACATTCACTGACAACCTAGGGTCCTAGGGACTGACACCTTACTCCTACTCACATACGTATAGCAAACATGTTGATGCCAGACAGCCCACACAACCTGTACCTATCCATGTATTGGTTGCATATGGCTTGCATCACACAGAGTCAGCCCTGAACTATAGGTCTCACAACTGCTGCATTCACAAGGTAAGTCTCATAGCTACACACTAATTGTAAGGATTACTATAATATAGCATATGTATGGATCTGCTGCTGATGTTATACAAGGAAATATAGTGGGCTAATTGGACAGATGTAAAATCCACACAGGACTACAGCTACCCAGTCCAATAGTATGTGTTCCTTAAGAGTCACTAGGCCTCATGGTTGGAATATTCACTACATCACTCAAGGGAGATGTTAAACAGTGGGTTCATATGATATTTGGACTACTGTACATCCCAGCAAATCATGTGCCATTGCTCCCCCACCCCCAACACAGCAGTATACCCATACAACTCCTTTAACAGAAAATCACCTATGGTATATCAGTGGACCAGGTAATCTCACGGCTGTAACATAGATAGTCTCACACCATTGCATGTTTCTTCTCACGCAGAATAACAATGTACATATTTACGCTGTTGACTTTGTGATGAATGACTTCTATTTGTTTGGTGACCTGAGTGGCACAGTGGAATAGGGAAGCTAGCACAGGCGATGGCGTTGATGGTTCTAATCTGGAATTACTCACATTTTTTGCATGTGAGGTAGTACTACGTTTGTGTTTTCACAGACTGTCATACCTCTTACTACAAGAAATCTGGACAAAGCCGGTATGATTGGGAGGCCAAAGGCCCAAACATAGGGACAAATTTCACATATTATCCCCATAAACCTAGAAAGTCACTGGCAAAGGTAAAGGAGTTGCATTAGTACATACGTTCTGAAAGATATAATGTCTGAAACACCAGAAGACCACAAATGTATGAGGAACAGACCAAACATAAGAGGTAAAACAGTAGACATTCTGTGGAAATCAGAACGGTTGAAAGGTATGCAGACTGACAGTCTGTTAGTGGTGTAATATTACCAACTGCACTCACAGATTAAGTACAGCACACAACTGGGGAATGCTGTGGACTGTTTGAGGGATGTGCAATACTGCAGAAACAGGGGCAGATGTTAATTTCTGTAACATACAAAAATCCCAGACTGGAGTACAGGTAGGTGTGGACTGCAGTCACCTTATTAGTACTGACAGTCTTACTGGGTATGCCTATACACTTAGGTAAAACGAGCTCAGTCCTGTTGCCCCTTCATCAAAATGACCTGTTATGTATAAATGTCTAGACATACAGATATACGTATACATATCCATCTGTCACTATCTCTCTCTCACATGCATAGTATACCTATCACTATGTAGTGTCAAATAGATATGTACAGATATATATAGCTATATATATATATTAAAAGGATACATACACCCCCCATATAGCTACAAAACACACACACACACACACACATATATATATATATATATATATATATATATATATATATATATATATATATCATACACACATGCAGCTACAGTTATATATACATGTTTGTTATATACAGAAATATGTGTGTGGATGTCTGTATTGTCCAATTAACCCTAATAATGGTGAGTAAAAATCCACTATCCCATAGCTATACTGTTGCTCAAAGGATCCAAACTAAGGGTGCAACAGTACAAATTCCACTTACCCACATACCCCTGTGCCTGCTGGATGTCACCACATAGACAGACACAGGTGAAGGGTGCTGTAATGTATAATGTTGTCAACACATGTATGGACAGAGCAGCTTGTCCTTCCCCACAGGTATGCCTATGTACCTGCAAGCAGCCACATATGGCCATATTAGTAACTGTACACACATAGCTAGGATAATTACAGGTATCCCACTGCTAGGATACTAGATGCAGATAACACTATGATGCAATATCACACTGCAGGCCACAGATGCTGGTCCATGCAAGGCTAGTTTGTGTAATGCACAAGTACTGTACTATGATCTATAGTATATAAGTCTAGATAGGTAGGGGTCCTAATCTCACTCCAGCCCACTTGGTGCATATGTATATATATCCATATGGCATAACCTTGGTAGTCTAGACATATGTAAGGTTTTGTAGTGTTTTATATGTAGCGGGGATGTGGCCCCCAAAGGACTTACCACAACAAGGCCTGAGTATGTTATCAAGCATAATATGTCCTAAAATGATAGTACTAGCAGACATGGAGTGTGTTGTGTGCACCACATACTCTGATATGTAGTATGTACCATTACATATGTAAGTGTGCACACCTGCATACAGCCAACCTGCACTATGTGCTCCTTGGCGTGTCTTATGCATATTGATTGGAAGTGGTGCTAGCCTTAATGTAGCCATGTGTTTGTGTGAGCCTGTTAGTGCATTTTACAACATGTCATGGAACCATGGGATGTATGGATTGAACACAGAGAGTACTGTAGCCTTCAACTGTCACTGGTCAGAAAGATGTGGATGCATTCACTGTTGTACAACCAATACCAACAGTTTGGAATGTACATCCCAGACTGATACTGGTATACTGAATGTGGCAGTCATTACAGCTAACATTATTTGCAATGGCACCTTTGCCATTTCACTACACAGGCATATTGTACAATTATAGCAGCCACACAGATGCCAAGGTACACCAGTACACATTGTAGAGAACATGTCCTATGGAATTCACGTCAGAACTGTAAATGTGTAGTCTGTCTCCAAAATACTTTGGAGAGGATGTGTATGGCTCCATACAGGAAAGTGTTAGTTCCCATTGTGTACCTCCTGTGTATATCTATGACAGGACTAACACGTGTCACCTGTGCTACACACCAATAACATCAGTGTGGTATGCATAGTATATGCTGGTGAGGCAGGTATGTAACACAGGCAGTACACCCTACATGAGAGAGGCCCCCATGCATGTCATGCACACATTTGCTGTGACACACATCATGTGCATGTTACACATTGGGATGTAGAACACAACAATCATAATTGTTGCTGGTACTGGACACAGGTTATATGCAGATGTGTCATCTCCATCAGAACTCTGGTGGCACTTATGAAGGGTAGCAGACCTTCTCACAGGTTAGGGATTCATGAGTATGCTGAATGCTAAC
Organism: Protopterus annectens; assembly: GCF_019279795.1. Classification (NCBI taxonomy): domain Eukaryota; kingdom Metazoa; phylum Chordata; order Ceratodontiformes; family Protopteridae; genus Protopterus; species Protopterus annectens. Next base: position 1,156,288,574 of record NC_056729.1, on the reverse strand, counting down.
ATTGTCTGTTATACACATACGGACCTATGGAGTCATGCAGTTATAGTGCTGTACCTTGCTGATGACATATGTCCACTGTGCTCACATGCCATCCTGTGCTGCTTTATTTCCACTGTGTATACATAGGTTATCCCATCAGACTCCTGTAACAGAAACATAACAGGCCTGTGACACACCTTTCGTTGTGTAACTATACAGCCAATTCAACAACATATAACATAAGGACCACATAAGATACAGAAATGTATATGGTGTACACGTGACAAATGCCAGCATACAGTATCTCTCATTAACCACTACAAGTAGCATGGTGAACCAACACTGCATTACACTGGTACATGTTAAGTAATATAGTCACCCTGTGCATTAGACACACAGTTGCATTTCCCTGCATCGATGTCAAGGATGACAGGGATGTGGCACAGGTATCATCACTTGCATAGGATTGCTTGGGGATGCAAAAGACCTAGGCTGGTCCAAACAGTAGACAGCATCTGTGTGAGTCAGGGGGGAGCATGTCAGATGGACCATGGAGAGGTTCTGTGTGTATCTGTAGGTGACACGCATATGACAGTGGTGTGTGAGTGTGTGTGCATGCACAAAGTCAAGCTCAGTGCTAGCCCTACATGTGTGTATGTTGGACAGGTGTGGAACATACATGGTAGAGTTGACAGTTCACCATCTCTGGCCCCAAACACAGAAACTGGCTCTGCCAGGAGTTGCACTTGCACCTCCATGCCCAAGGTCAGAAGTGGTGCGAGTACCTGACAGTGACTGCTGTCTGCTGGGACCCTGTCCCCACAGGACCACCCAGAACCATAATCCCATGGCCTGCCGCATCACAGTGTGGATGGCACACTTCCACTATGGGAGAGTGATTGTGTACGGCCACATGGACTCTCAGCAGATGTTGCTGACCTACATCCATGGGTCTGTCGCTCAACTCCAACCACTCATTCCAGCACAGACAATGTGCGGTCCAAGACAGACACTGTCTCAGCCTATCATCTGTCCACTGCATCAGTCAACCAGTTCAGGGTGTCCCCAATGTGCTGGAGGCAGTCACGGATGTCTGACTGTGTGGCATCCATAACCCTAAGTATACACCTGGTGTTCCATTCATAACATGTCTGTGCCTCCATGATGGCCTGAAACATGTGCCTGGTGACCTATGATGTGACACCTGCAACAAGTGGTGGACAGACAGTAGGCCTCTTACAAACACTACTGTCAGTCCACTGGTGTGGGACCTCACCAGCTCTCTGGCTATGGCCAGTGTCTACACTGTCTGGAGCCATGGTTGCCACATTTTCCTGTTCAATGTCTCTTCCTTCTGATTGTTCAATATATGTGGCCTCCGGGGATGGGGTATGTGTGGGCAGACAGACTGTATGCAGTGACAATGGGGGCAGAAGATTAATGTCTACATCTGGGACATATTCAGCACCTGACACCACCACCTGTGCCTCACAGTGGCCATCATCAACACCAGTGTCTAAGGAGACCAGAAAAATACCAGTCCAACGTGAGCCAAAAACCCAGAGCACAGTTTGATAAAAATAAAATAATCCCAACAGAGGTGAGGAATCCAAGGTATAAACAGCCAACTCAAACAGCAAAAGAAATAAATCCAAATAGGCATTGTAAAATCCAAGCTTCTTTAATGACAAGAAAATCTGAGCACTTTCGCAGTGAAACATTGCTTCTTCAGACAATATACATCAAGTCACACTGAATATTTAAATACAAGACAGTTGCACTATCAACCTATTAAAAAACAACCATAATTAGCACACTAAAAACAATTTAAAACAATTAAAACCTTAAAGGGAACAAGTCTTTACATAAGCTTTACATAATACTATCTCAGTTTATTCACTTTAAGCACAGATTTCAGGGGCACACTGCCATTAAGTCCCAGGCCTCTATGCGAGGCCAACCTTAAAATTCATTGCAACTCTATATTTTCTGTTTTGTTAACATCACCCATTCTCTTGTTAGTCTCAATTGTCTGTAAAACCTGAAACAAGAAATTGTGTGTGTTACCCTCCTGAATAGTGTGCTTTGCTAATGCACAGTAATCTAACCCTTTCTTAATACAATACAAGTGATCACAAATGCATTCCTTTAACCTACGGTTGCTTTTATCAACATAAAATCTAAAACATACTGTGCAATGTGTTACATACACCAAGTTTTCAGTATTGCAGTCTGCTGTAACTTTAAGCTGCCAAAGCCTGCCAGTTCCAGGGTGCTTGAAGAATCTGGATTCATCTATGCTGTTACAGTAATTACAGCATCCACATTTACGTGTGCCTCCCATAGTACAGCTAGCTGTTGTCCTCTTATGGTAGCACAGGTGCTGCTTTAGATTCATTCTATTCTTAAACATGAACCTAGGTTTAGACCCAGTCACTGCTGAAACTCTTTCATCAATCTGCAATATGGACCAGTTCCTGGTCAAAACCTCTTGTATATGACCCACATCTTGTGTATATGTCAAAACAATTGGAACCACAGAGGCACTGATGCTAATTTTACTCATAGAGTCTCTCCCCTCCGAATAATAGGGTTTGGCACGGCTATAACGCTCATTTAATACTTTATTATGAGCTCTACAAATCTCATGCTCTGTGTATCCTCTGAACTCAAAAGCTTCCTTAAGCTGTTCCATCTCATATATAACATCATTATCTTCACAAGTTAAGCGAGATGTGCGCATGGCCTGACCTCTCAAAATATTGGGGAACATGCTGGGGATGCATTCTATCCCTGTGTAAATAGAATGGAACATAATATTCCTTTCTATAAAGCTTAGTACTGAAAGCATTGCCCTTCCTATAAACAACTATATCAAGAAAATTAATTAAACTAGAAGAGAAATTCATGGTAAATTTAAGAAACCCACTGTTTAAATTAGCCATGTCCAGAAATTGCCTTAGTGTCAACTCATCATCGTCTAAGGAGACACTGACATCAGGTTGTGCAGGGGACAGACTCCAACCCCTATGGTCATCTGCAATAAGAATGAAAAAAGCAGTACATTAATACCTGCACTATTGCATATGAAAAGCATCCAAGACTCCTAACAATAAAGACCCACAACTGCATTAGAGGTCAAACAACTTCCTTCTCCATCTTCGTGCACAAAGCACTACCTCGGAACACAATTCAAATTCAAGTCAAGACCTTTATAACTATCACTTGAAGTAAAACAAGTCAAACATGACCAGTAATATTTACCTTTTACTTGCTCAGTATGACACTATAATTGAAAAAACAACACAGAAAACCTAGTACAGCTATCTTCACAATTATATGGAAATGCACATCTCACTGTCTAATGCATTTGCCTTCAACCTTTTGTATTTTAAACCAGGAGTCTTATCTGTTCTTACCTGTAAATGTCAAAGTGTATCTGTTTTTTGAACTACACTCCTGTAACCACCTCCTCTCAGAACCTTAGGTACCTCCTCCAGACTGATAATTGAAAACATCTTATGCTGTCTACACACATAATTATGTGTACATAGGGCATTATTCTGGTCCTTAGCTGTACTAGACTATAATTGTTCCTTAACAAAACAAGTGTCATACTTACCAGGGGCAGGATCATGGGTTGGTAAATACCTGATGGACCTGTGAAAAGTTGAGGGTGGGGTAAAAATCAGTACCAATGCATGCTGCAGCACAACAAGGTAATTAATCCATATATCTCACATTTACAGCAGCTACTCTGTCACTTGTTGTATTGGTCCCAATCTGCATATGAATGTATACCTGTGGTTACACCCACCCCAAAAAAACAAAGACCTGATCCCCATATAAATTACAGCCTGACACACTGACTGCTACAGTATAAGAGTTGCCTGACCTAATGGTTAAGGTGTTTGCCTTACAAATACATGGTGCAGGGTTTGAGTCTCACATGGGATAATTGGCTAGGCTTAAAATGGCTTGCAAGGACAGTTAGCCTAGTACTAATCTATGAACCTATGAACCTAGGAACAATGCTGATCACAGTAAGCTTACCTGCAAACTTCACATCTGTGGATACTGTGGCACCCACCTCCATGATGTAGGGTGTGATAGATGCCTGGGAGCTGTTGCGAGTGCCTAGGTATGCCAGGAAGTCCTCAGTGGCCAAGAGTTGCTGTTCCACTGCAGGCTCTCCACTGGTGAAAGTACGGTCCCTGGCTATATCCGCTGCCCGTCGACATGCAGCATTAATCATATCAGTTGCCTGATGTCGAACCTGCTCATATGTCCTGCCCTGCTGGCCCCTGGCATTAATGTCACAGACAAGGTCTAACCACAATGCAGCCCACTATTCCCTATTATGTCTTCCCCTGGATAACAGGATGTCATGATGATGCTTCAGCCCTTGCAAAATTATCTCATTCTCTGCATCCGAGAAGGGTGGGTGTCTTCTGTGGTACATTATTCCTGAAAGGCAACACAAGGGGAACACAATACAGGAGCAGATACATGGACATCCACTATGTACAGATATAGCAAGGGCACAATAGCCAGCACTATCCACTGCTTGCTCACACATGGCATAACCCACAGTGTGACAACATACTACATGTGTGGATAGAACCAAGATAGAACCATTACCGAGGTAGTCCCTCTGTGCCATGACAGTGTCTGCTGTATGATCATACACGAAACACTCCAGTCCATGTGGTGTGTCCCCTAAGGCCAACCACATAATAATATTTCATAGGAGCAGTGCCAGACAAATAGCAGTGTGCTATAACAACCACTATATAGGGACAGTCCGACAACACCAGTGTGCTACACTGACAACAGACAATGCCACCTTTATGTACTGTACGTCCCCTGTAGGTGTAAGTCAGCAGGGTATAACTGACATGTCATTACCACAGGTCCATGACCAGCTTACTGCTTACATCCCTATGTCCCATACCACTATCATCCCATCTGAATCCTGTTATACACAAAAAACAGTTACATACCTGTTAGAGTGCAGTAGTCTTCTGTTGAACTGTGTGTCTGGTAAAGCGGCACAAAGGCATGTTCTTTGTGAGTAAGGTCTCATACAGAATGGTTCCCCATAGTCAGCTGCCTGGCTTTTACATATGCTCCCCATAGCAGGTGACTACCTCTAAACCAATCTGTGGTTCTGAAATGCTAATTGCAGATAAAGCAGCCGAATTGCACTATCATTAGCCAATGATATACAAGCACTGTCTAATATACAAGGCCTTCATGTAATCCTGGGCCCCTTTCTTAGCTATTGAGATGGACACTACTGGGGTGAGGAGACTAAATCATCACAGAGGGTAGGTCTGTAGCAGAAACTTTTACATAGAGCTGTGTGTACCATAGGCTGCAGCTGCTGCATATAGTAGACATAGGCAGAGAGTGTGGACACTTTGGAGGACAACAAGCTGTCAGTGTATCTGTGTCAGCTGTGTCAGCCCTGTTGCAGAGGCAGCTCTGGGGTGAAGGTACACTTTACACTCCAATTAAGGCATATATTTAAGGTACGGATGTTAGGCAACTATGTCAATAATAGAGTACTAGGCAAAATATTGTACTGCTATATGGATATGCAAAGTGTGCCCCTACCTGCAGGCCTGTGACTTCATGCACTGAAAAGCAGATATTTAATATGCAATGTTTTGTGTGGATAAAGAGTATATTAGTGATCCATTAATTGCTGTATTCACAATAATGTAATTGAAATGCAGCACAACACTGGATTTGAGCACAGGACTGTGTGCGGCAAAATGTAACATGTGCAAGTCATTTAACAGACTGAGCTACTGAGTCACCACTACAACAGTTGTACTTGCAAGATATATGTGCACACAAACATCAATAGCATCTGAAAGCCCTCCAGTTGTAGCACCTCTAAGCCACTGAGGACCTGATCACTTTGGGTCACCCCCCACTTGTGTGAGCAAGGAATCCTCTCATACCAGCTAAAAGCAAAGAAAACTCTAACCAGCAATTATCCAAAATTAGACTGCAGCCCCTGGTTTAACTTGAGGAACCTTGTTATTGCTGCTTGAGTAGTAGCCACTGAGGACGTGATCACTTTGGGTCCCCCCCACTTGTGTGAGCAAGGAATCTTTTCACTCCAGCTAAAAGCAAAGAAACCTCTAACCAGAAATCATCCAAAAATAAACTGCAGCCCCTGGTTTAACTCCAGGAAGCTTGTTATTGCCGCTTGTGTAGTAGCCACTAAGAAGCGGATCACTTTGGGTCCCACCCTCCCTCTTGTGTGAGCAAGGAATCCTCTCAATCCAGCTAAAAGCAAAGAAAACTCTAAATCAGCAATAATGAAAAAAATAGACTGCAGCCCCTGGTTTAACTTCAGGAACCTTGTTGCCGCTTGCGTAGTAGCCACTGAGGACCTGATCGCTTAGGGTACCCCCCAACTTGTGTGAGCAAGGAATCCTCTCACTCCAGCAAAAAGCAAAGAAATCTCAAACCAGCAATTATCAAAAAATAGACTGCAGCTGCTGGTTTAACTCCAGGAACCTTGTTGTTGACGCTTGTGTATCAGCTACTGAGGAACTGATAGTTTTGGGTCCCCTCACCCTCACTTGTGTGAGCAAGGAACCTTCTCACTCCAGCTAAAAGCAAAGAAAACACTAACCAGCAATCATCCAAAAATAGACTGCAGCCCGTGGATTAACTCCAGGAACCTTGTTGTTGCCACTTATGTAGTAGCCAGTAAGGAAATGATCGCTTAGGGTCCAGCCCTCACTTGTGTGAGCAAGGAATCCTCTCACTCCAGCTAAAAGAAAAGACAACTCTAAACAGCAATCATCTAAATAGACTACAGCCCCTTGTTTAACTCCAGGAAACTTGTTGTTGCCACTTGTTAAGTAGTCACTGAGCACCTGATCACTTTGGGCCCCCCCCCCACACTTGAGTGAGCAAGGAATCCTCTCATTCCAGCTAAAAGGAAAGAAAACTCTAACCAGCAATCATCCAAAAAATAGACTGCAGCCCCTGGATTAACTCCAGGAACCTTGTTGTTGCCACTTGTGTAGTAGCCAATGAGGACCTGATTGCTTTGGGTCCCCAACCCCACTTGTGTGAGCAAGGAATCCCTTCACTCCAGCTAAAAGCAAAGACAACTCTAACCAGCAATCATCCAAAAATAGACTGCAGCCCCTGGTTTAACTCCATGAAACTTGTTGTTGCCACTTGTGTAATAGCCATTGAGGACCTGATCACTGTGCGTCCCCCCACACACTTGTGTGAGCAAGGAATCCTCTCACTCCAGTTAAAAGCAAAGAAAACTCTAACCAGCAATCATCAAAAAATAGACTGCAGCCCCTGGTTTAACATCAGGGACCGTGTTGTTGCCGCTTGTGTAGTAGCCACTGAGGACCTGATCGCTTTTGGGTCCCCCACCCACTTGTGTGAGCAAGGAATCCTGCCACTCCAGCAAGAAGTAAAGATAACTCAAACCAGCAATCATCCAAAAATAGACTGTAGCCCCTAGTTTAACTCCAGGAACCTTGTTTGTTGCTGCTTGTGTAGCAGCCACTGAGGACCTGATCACTTTGCCCCCCCCCCCACTTGTGTGAGCAAGGAATCCTCTCACTCCAGCTAAAAGCAAAGAATACACTAAGCAGCAATCATCCAAAAATAGACTGCAGCCCCTGGTTTAACTCCAGGAACCTTGTTGTTGCTGCTTGTGTAGTAGCCACTGAGGACCTGATAACTCTGTGCCCCCCCCCCACTTGTGTGAGCAAGGAATCCTGTCATTCCAGCTAAAAGCAAAGAAAACTCTAACCAGCAATCATCCAAAAAATAGACTGCAGCCTCTGGTTTAGCTCCAGGAACCTTGTTGTTGCCGCTTGTGTAGTAGCCACTGAGGATCTGATTGCTTTGGTCCCCCCCCTCACTTGTGTGAGCAAGGAATCCTCTCACACCAGCTAAGAGCAAAGAAAACTCTAACCAGCAATCATCCAAAAATAGACTGCAGCCTCTGGTTTAACTCCAGGATCCTTGTTGTTGCCGCTTGTTTAGTAGCCGCTGAGGACCTGATCACTTTGGGTCTCCCCCACTTGTGTGAGCAAAGAATCCTCTCACTCCAGCTAAAAGCAAAGAACACTCTAACCAGCAATCATCCAAAAATAGACTGCAGCCCTTGTTTAACTCCAGGGACTTTGTTGTTACCGCTTGTGTAATAGCCACTGAGGACCTGATCACTTGTGTTGCACCCTGCCCAATTGTGTGAGCAAGGAATCCTCTCAGTCCAGCTAAAAGCAAATAAAACTCTAACCAGCAATCATCCAAAAATAGACTGCAGCCCCTGGTTTAACTCCAGGAACCTTGTTGTTGCCACTTGTGTAGTAGCCACTGAGGACTTAATCGCTTTGGGTTCCCCCTTACACTTGTGTGAGCAAGGAATTCTCTCATTCCAGCTAAAAGCAAACAAAACTCTAACCAGCAATCATCCAAAAAATAGACTGCAGCCTCTGGTTTAGCTAAAGGAACCTTGTTGTTGCCACTTGTGTAGTAGCCACTGAGGATCTGATTGCTTTGGTCCCCCCCCTCACTTGTGTCAGCAAGGAATCCTCTCACTCCAGCTAAGAGCAAAGAAAACTCTAACCAGCAATCATCCAAAAATAGACTGCAGCCCCTGGTTTAACTCCAGGATCCTTGTTGTTGCCGCTTGTTTAGTAGCCGCTGAGGACCTGATCACTTTGGGTCTCCCCCACTTGTGTGAGCAAAGAATCCTCTCACTCCAGCTAAAAGCAAAGAACACTCTAACCAGCAATCATCCAAAAATAGACTGCAGCCCCTGGTTTAACTCCAGGGACTTTGTTGTTACCGCTTGTGTAATAGCCACTGAGGACCTGATCACTTGTGTTGCCCCCCCCCCCCAATTGTGTGAGCAAGGAATCCTCTCAGTCCAGCTAAAAGCAAATAAAACTCTAACCAGCAATCATCCAAAAATAGACTGCAGCCCCTGGTTTAACTCCAGGAACCTTGTTGTTGCCACTTGTGTAGTAGCCACTGAGGACTTAATCGCTTTGGGTCCCCCCTTACACTTGTGTGAGCAAGGAATTCTCTCATTCCAGCTAAAAGCAAACAAAACTCTAACCAGCAATCATCCAGAAATAGACTGCAGCCCCTGGTTTAACTCCAGGAACCTTGTTGTTGCCACTTGTGTAGTAGCCACTGAGGACCTGATCGCTTTTGCCCCCCCCCACTTGTTTGAGCAAGGAATCATCTCACTCCAGCTAAAAGCAAAGAAAACTCTAACCTGAAACATCCAAAAATAGACTGCAGCCAATGGTATAACTCCAGGAACCTTGTTGTTGCCACTTGTGTACTAGCCACTGTGTACCTGATCGCTTTTGGTCCCCCACACTTGTGTGAGCAAGGAATCCTCTCACTCCAGCTAAAAGCAAAGAAAACTCTAACCAGCAATCATCCAAAAATAGAATGCAGCTCTTGGTTTAACTCCAGGAACCTTGTTGTTGCTGCTTGTGTTGTAACCACTGAAGACCTGATCGCTTGTGGTGCCACCCCCCCAATTGTGTGATCAAGGAATCTTCTCACTCCAGCTAATAGCAAAGAAAACTCTAACCAGCAATCATCCAAAATAGACTGCAGCCCCTGGTTTAATTCCAGGAACCTTGTTTTTGCTACTTGTGTAGTAGCCACTGAAGACTTAATCGCTTTGGATCCCCCCCCCACACTTGTGTGAGCATGGAATCCTCTCACTCCAGCTAAAAGCAAAGAAAACTCTAACCTGAAACATCCAAAAATAGACTGCAGCCAGTGGTATAACTCCAGGAACCTTATTGTTGCCACTTGTGTAGTAGCCACTGAGGACCTGATCGCTTTTGGTCCCCCCCCACTTGTGTGAGCAAGGAATCCTCTCACTCCAGCTAAAAGCAAAGAAAACTCTAACCAGCAATCATCCAAAAATAGACTGCAGCTCTTGGTTTAACTCCAGGAATCTTGTTGTTGCCACTTGTGTTGTAACCACTGAGGACCTGATCGCTTGTTGTGCCACCCCCAACTTGTGTGAGCAAGGAATCCTCTCACTCCAGCTAAAAGCAAAGAAAACTCTAACCAACAATCATCCAAAAATAAACTGTAGCCCCTGGTTTGACTCCAGGAACCTTGTTGTTGCCACTTGTGTAGTAGCCACTGAGGGCCTGATCACTTTGCCCCCCTACTTGTTTGAGCAAGAAATCCTCTCACTCCAGCTAAAGGCAAAGAAAACTCTAACCAGAAACATCCAAAAATAGACTGCAGCCCTTGGTTTAACTCCAGGAACCTTGTTGTTGCCACTTGTGTAGTAGCCACTGAGGACCTGATCGCTTTGTGTCCACCGCCCACTTGTGTGAGCAAGGAATCCTTTCACTCCAGCTAAAAGCAAAGAAAGCTTTAACCAGCAATCATCCAAAAATGGTCTGCAGCCCCTGGTTTAACTCCAGGAACCTTGTTGCCACTTGTGTAGTAGCCACTGAGGGCCTGATCACTTTGCCCCCCCCCCCACTTGTTTGAGCAAGGAATCCTCTCACTCCAGCTAAAAGCAAAGAAAACTCTAACCTGAAACATCCAAAAATAGACTGCAGCCAGTGGTATAACTCCAGGAACCTTGTTGTTGCCACTTGTGTAGTAGCCACTGAGGACCTGATCGCTTTTGGTCCCCCCCATTTGTGTGAGCAGGGAATCCTCTCACTCCAGCTAAAAGCAAAGAAAACTCTAACCAGCAATCATCCAAAAATAGACTGCAGCTCTTGGTTTAACTCCAGGAACCTTGTTGTTGCCGCTTGTTTTGTAACCACTGAGGACCTGATCGCTTGTGGTGCCAATCCTCACTTGTGTGAGCAAGGAATCCTCTCACTCCAGCTAAAAGCAAAGAAAACTCTAACCAGAAGCATCCAAAAATAGACTGCAGCCCTTGGTTTAACTCCAGGAACCTTGTTGTTGCCACTTGTGTAGTAGCCACTGAGGACCTGATCGCTTTGTGTCCACCCCCCACTTGTGTGAGCAAGGAATCCTTTCATTTCAGCTAAAAGCAAAGAAAGCTTTAACCAGCAATCATCCAAAAATGGTCTGCAGCCCCTGGTTAAACTCCAGGAACCTTGTTGCCACTTGTGTAGTAGCCACTGAGGGCCTGATCACTTTGCCACCCCCCCCACTTGTTTGAGCAAGGAATCCTCTCACTCCAGCTAAAAGCAAAGAAAACTCTAACCTGAAACATCCAAAAATAGACTGCAGCCAGTGGTATAACTCCAGGAACCTTGTTGTTGCCACTTGTGTAGTAGCCACTGAGGACCTGATCGCTTTTGGTCCCCCCCATTTGTGTGAGCAGGGAATCCTCTCACTCCAGCTAAAAGCAAAGAAAACTCTAACCAGCAATCATCCAAAAATAGACTGCAGCTCTTGGTTTAACTCCAGGAACCTTATTGTTGCCGCTTGTTTTGTAACCACTGAGGACCTGATCGCTTGTGGTGCCACTCCTCACTTGTGTGAGCAAGGAATCCTCTCATTCCAGCTAAAAGGAAACAAACCTCTAACCAGCAATCATCCAAAAATAGACTGCAGTCCCTGGTTTAACTCCAGGAACCTTGTTGTTGCCACTTGTGTAGTAGCCACTGAGGACCTGATCGCTTTTGGTCCCCCCCCACTTGTGTGAACAAGGAATCCTCTCACTCCAGCTAATAGCAAAGAAAACTCTAACCAGCAATCATCCAAAAATAGTCTGCAGCCCCTGGTTTAACTCTGGGAACCTTGTTGCCACTTGTGTAGTAGCCACTGAGGGCCTGATCGCTTTGCCCCCCCCACCCACTTGTCTGAGCAAGGAATCCTCTCACTCCAGCTAAAAGCAAAGAAAACTCTAACCTGAAACATCCAAAAATAGACTGCAGCCAGTGGTATAACTCCAGGAACCTTGTTGTTGCCACTTTTGTAGTAGCTACTGAGGACCTGATCGCTTTTGGTCCCCCCCCCCCCACTTGTGTGAGCAGGGAATCCTCTCACTCCAGCTAAAAGCAAAGAAAACTCTAACCAGCAATCATACAAAAATAGACTGCAGCTCTTGGTTTAACTCCAGGAACCTTGTTGTTGCCGCTTGTGTTGTAACCACTGAGGACCTGATCACTTGTGGTGCCACCCCGCACTTATGTGAGCAAGGAATCCTCTCACTCCAGCTAAAAGCAAAGAAAACTCTAACCAGCAATCATCCAAAAATAGACTGTAGCCCCTGGTTTAACTCCAGGAACCTTGTTGTTGCCACTTGTGTAGTAGCCACTGAGGACCTGATCGCTTTGTGTCCACCCCCCACTTGTGTGAGCAAGGAATCCCTTCACTCCAGCTAAAAGCAAAGACAACTCTAACCAGCAATCATCCAAAAATAGACTGCAGCCCCTGGTTTAACTCCATGAAACTTGTTGTTGCCACTTGTGTAATAGCCACTGAGGACCTGATCACTGTGCGTCCCCCCACACACTTGTGTGAGCAAGGAATCCTCTCACTCCAGTTAAAAGCAAAGAAAACTCTAACCAGCAATCATCAAAAAATAGACTGCAGCCCCTGGTTTAACATCAGGGACCGTGTTGTTGCCACTTGTGTAGTAGCCACTGAGGACCTGATCGCTTTTGGGTCCCCCACCCACTTGTGTGAGCAAGGAATTCTCTAACTCCAGCTAAAAGCAAAGAAAACTCTAACCAAAATCATCCAAAAATAGACTGCAGCCCCTGGTTTAACTCCAGGAACCTTGTTGTTGCCACTTGTGTAGTAGCCACTGAGGATCTGATCGCTCTGGTTCCCCCCCACACTTGTGTGACTAAGGATTCCTCTCACTCCAGCTAAAAGCTAAGAAAACTCTAACCAGCAATCATCCAAAAATAGACTGAAGCCCCTGGTTTAACTCCTGGAACCTTGTTGTTGCTGCCTGTGCAGTAGCCACTGTGGACCTGATTGCTTTTGCCCCCCCCCCCCACTTGTGTGAGCAAGGAATCCTGCCACTCCAGCAAGAAGTAAAGATAACTCAAACCAGCAATCATCCAAAAATAGACTGTAGCCCCTAGTTTAACTCCAGGAACCTTGTTTGTTGCTGCTTATGTAGCAGCCACTGAGGACCTGATCACTTTGCCCCCACCCCCCCACTTGTGTGAGCAAGGAATCCTCTCACTCCAGCTAAAAGCAAAGAATACACTAAGCAGCAATCATCCAAAAATAGACTGCAGCCCCTGGTTTAACTCCAGGAACCTTGTTGTTGCTGCTTGTGTAGTAGCCACTGAGGACCTGATCACTCTGTGCCCCCCCCCCACTTGTGTGAGCAAGGAATCCTGTCATTCCAGCTAAAAGCAAAGAAAACTCTAACCAGCAATCATCCAAAAACAAACTGCAGCCCCTGGTTTAACTCCAGGAACCTTGTTGTTGCCGCTTGTGTAGTAGCCACTGAAGACCTGATCACTTTGGGCCCCCCCCCCCACTTGTGTGAGCAAGGAATACTCTCATTCCAGCTAAAAGCAAACAAAACTCTAACAAGCAATCATCCAAAATATAGACTGCAGCCTCTGGTTTAGCTAAAGGAACCTTGTTGTTGCCACTTGTGTAGTAGCCACTGAGGATCTGATTGCTTTGGTCCCCCCCTCACTTGTGTGAGCAAGGAATCCTCTCACTCCAGCTAAGAGCAAAGAAAACTCTAACCAGCAATCATCCAAAAATAGACTGCAGTCCCTGGTTTAACTCCAGGAACCTTGTTGTTGCCACTTGTGTAGTAGCCACTGAGGACTTAATCGCTTTGGGTCCCCTCTTACACTTGTGTGAGCAAGGAATTCTCTCATTCCAGCTAAAAGCAAACAAAACTCTAACCAGCAATCATCCAAAAAATAGACTGCAGCCTCTGGTTTAGCTAAAGGAACCTTGTTGTTGCCACTTGTGTAGTAGCCACTGAGGATCTGATTGCTTTGGTCCCCCCCCTCACTTGTGTCAGCAAGGAATCCTCTCACTCCAGCTAAGAGCAAAGAAAACTCTAACCAGCAATCATCCAAGAATAGACTGCAGCCCCTGGTTTAACTCCAGGATCCTTGTTGTTGCCGCTTGTTTAGTAGCCGCTGAGGACCTGATCACTTTGGACCTGATCACTTTGGGTCTGCCCCACTTGTGTGAGCAAAGAATCCTCTCACTCCAGCTAAAAGCAAAGAAAACTCTAACCAGCAATCATCCAAAAATAGACTGCAGCCCCTGGTTTAACTCCAGGAACCTTGTTGTTGCCACTTGTGTAGTAGCCACTGAGGACTTAATCGCTTTGGGTTCTCCCACTTGTGTGAGCAAGGAATCCTCTCACTCCAGCTAAAAGCAAACAAAACTCTAACCAGCAATCATCCAGAAATAGACTGCAGCCCCTGGTTTAACTCCAGGAACCTTGTTGTTGCCACTTGTGTAGAAGCCACTGAGGACCTGATCGCTTTTGCCCCCCCCCCCACTTGTTTGAGCAAGGAATCATCTCACTCCAGATAAAAGCAAAGAAAACTCTAACCAGCAATCATCCAAAAATAGACTGCAGCCCCTGGTTTAACTCCAAAAACCTTGTTGTTGCAGGGACCTGGTGCTTTGGCCACTTTTGTGAGCAAGGAATCCTCTCACTCCAGCTAAAAGCAAAGAAAACTCTAACCAGCAATCATCCAAAAATAGACTGCAGCCCCTGGTTTGACTCCAGGAACCTTGTTGTTGCCATTTGTGTAGTAGCCACTGAGGACCTGTTCACTTTGGGTGCCACCCTACTTGTGTGAGCAAGGAATCCTCTCACTCCAGCTAAAAGCAAACAAAACTCTAACCAGCAATCATCCAAAAATAGACTGCATCCCCTGGTTTAACTCCAGGAACCTTGTTGTTGCCGCTTGTGTAGCAGCCACTGAGAACCTGATCACTTTTGGTCCCCCCCCAGTTGTGTGGGCAAGGAATCCTCTCACTCCAGCTAAAAGCACAGAAAAGTCTAACCAGCAGTTGTCCAAACATGGACTGCAGCCCCTGCTTTAACTCCAGGAACCTTGTTGTTGCCACTTGTGTAGTAGCCACTGAGGACCTGATCACTTTGGTCCCCCCCACTTGTGTGAGCAAGGAATCCTCTCACTCCAGCTAAAAGCAAAGAAAACTCTAACCAGCAATCATCCAAAATAGACTGCAGCCCCTGGTTTAACTCCAGGAACCTTGTTGTTGCCACTTGTGTAGTAGCCACTGAGGACCTGATCACTTTGCCCCCCCCACTTGTGTGAGCAAGGAATCCTCTCACTCCAGCTAAAAGCAAAGAAAACTCTAACCAGCAATCATCCAAAAATAGACTGCAGCCCCTGGTTTAACTAGCCACTGAGGACCTGATCACTTTGGTACCCCCACTTGTGTGAGCAAGGAATCCTTTCACTCCAGCTAAAAGCAAAGAAAACTCTAACCAGCAATCATCCAAAAATAGACTGCAGCCCCTGGTTTAACTCCAGGAACCTTGTTGTTGCCACTTGTGTAGTAGCCAGTGAGTACATGATCGCTTTGTGTCCCCACCACCACGTGTGTGAGCAAGGAATCCTCTCACTCCAACTAAAAGCAAAGAAAACTCTAACCAGCAATCATCCAAAAATAGACTGCAGCCCCTGGTTTAACTCCAGGAATCTTGTTGTTGCCACTTGTGTAGTAGCCACTGAGGACCTGATCGCCCAATTCTGTGAGCAAGGAATCCTCTCACTCCAGCTAAAAGCAAAGAAATCGCTAGCCAGCAATCATCCAAAAGTAGACTGCAGTGCCACTTGTGTAGTAGCCACTGAAGGACTGATCGGGTCCCCCCTTACACTTGTGTGAGCAAGGAATTCTCTCATTCCAGCTAAAAGCAAACAAAACTCTAACCAGCAATCATCCAGAAATAGACTGCAGCCCCTGGTTTAACTCCAGGAACCTTGTTGTTGCCACTTGTGTAGAAGCCACTGAGGACCTGATCGCTTTGCCCCCCACTTGTTTGAGCAAGGAATCATCTCACTCCAGATAAAAGCAAAGAAAACTCTAACCTGAAACATCCAAAAATAGACTGCAGCCAATGGTATAACTCCAGGAACCTTGTTGTTGCCACTTGTGTAGTAGCCACTGTGGACCTGATCGCTTTTGGTCCCCCCCACTTGTGTGAGCAAGGAATCCTCTCACTCCAGCTAATAGCAAAGAAAACTCTAACCAGCAATCATCCAAAATAGACTGCAGCCCCTGGTTTAATTCCAGGAACCTTGTTTATGCTACTTGTGTAGTAGCCACTGAAGACTTAATCGCTTTGGATCCCCCCCACACTTGTGTGAGCATGGAATCCTTTCACTCCAGCTAAAAGCAAAGAAAGTTCTAACCTGAAACATCCAAAAATAGACTGCAGCCAGTGGTATAACTCCAGGAACCTTATTGTTGCCACTTGTGTAGTAGCCACTGAGGACCTGATCGCTTTTGCCCCCCCCCCCACTTGTGAGAGCAAGGAATCCTCTCACTCCAGCTAAAAGCAAAGAAAACTCTAACCAGCAATCATCCAAAAATAGACTGCAGCTCTTGGTTTAACTCCAGGAATCTTGTTGTTGCCACTTGTGTTGTAACCGCTGAGGACCTGATAGCTTGTTGTGCCACCCCCAACTTGTGTGAGCAAGGAATCCTCTCACTCCAGCTAAAAGCAAAGAAAACTCTAACCAACAATCATCCAAAAATAAACTGTAGCCCCTGGTTTGACTCCAGGAACCTTGTTGTTGCCACTTGTGTAGTAGCCACTGAGGGCCTGATCACTTTGCCCCCCCCCACTTGTTTGAGCAAGAAATCCTCTCACTCCAGCTAAAAGCAAAGAAAACTCTAACCAGAAACATCCAAAAATAGACTGCAGCCCTTGGTTTAACTCCAGGAACCTTGTTGTTGCCACTTGTGTAGTAGCCACTGAGGACCTGATCGCTTTGTGTCCACCGCCCACTTGTGTGAGCAAGGAATCCTTTCACTCCAGCTAAAAGCAAAGAAAGCTTTAACCAGCAATCATCCAAAAATGGTCTGCAGCCCCTGGTTTAACTCCAGGAACCTTGTTGCCACTTGTGTAGTAGCCACTGAGGGCCTGATCACTTTGCCCCCCCCCCCAATTGTTTGAGCAAGGAATCCTCTCACTCCAGCTAAAAGCAAAGAAAACTCTAACCTGAAACATCCAAAAATAGACTGCAGCCAGTGATATAACTCCAGGAACCTTGTTGTTGCCACTTGTGTAGTAGCCACTGAGGACCTGATCGCTTTTGGTCCCCCCCCCCATTTGTGTGAGCAAGGAATCCTCTCACTCCAGCTAAAGGCAAAGAAAACTCTAACCAGCAATCATCCAAAAATAGACTGCAGCTCTTGGTTTAACTCCAGGAACCTTGTTGTTGCCGCTTGTTTTGTAACCACTGAGGACCTGATCGCTTGTGGTGCCAATCCTCACTTGTGTGAGCAAGGAATCCTCTCACTCCAGCTAAAAGCAAAGAAAACTCTAACCAGCAATCATCCAAAAATAGACTGCAGCCCCTGGTTTCACTCCAGGAACCTTGTTTTTGCTACTTGTGTAGTAGCCACTGAGGGCCTGATCACTTTGCCCCCCCCCACTTGTTTGAGCAAGGAATCCTCTCACTCCAGCTAAAAGCAAAGAAAACTCTAACCAGAAGCATCCAAAAATAGACTGCAGCCCTTGGTTTAACTCCAGGAACCTTGTTGTTGCCACTTGTGTAGTAGCCACTGAGGACCTGATCGCTTTGTGTCCACCCCCCACTTGTGTGAGCAAGGAATCCTTTCACTCCAGCTAAAAGCAAAGAAAGCTTTAACCAGCAATCATCCAAAAATGGTCTGCAGCCCCTGGTTAAACTCCAGGAACCTTGTTGCCACTTGTGTAGTAGCCACTGAGGGCCTGATCACTTTGCCCCCCCCCCACTTGTTTGAGCAAGGAATTCTCTCACTCCAGCTAAAAGCAAAGAAAACTCTAACCTGAAACATCCAAAAATGGACTGCAGCCAGTGGTATAACTCCAGGAACCTTGTTGTTGCCACTTGTGTAGTAGCCACTGAGGACCTGATCGCTTTTGGTCCCCCCCATTTGTGTGAGCAGGGAATCCTGTCACTCCAGCTAAAAGCAAAGAAAACTCTAACCAGCAATCATCCAAAAATAGACTGCAGCTCTTGGTTTAACTCCAGGAACCTTGTTGTTGCCGCTTGTTTTGTAACCACTGAGGACCTGATCGCTTGTGGTGCCACTCCTCACTTGTGTGAGCAAGAAATCCTCTCATTCCAGCTAAAAGGAAACAAACCTCTAACCAGCAATTATCCAAAAATAGACTGCAGCCCCTGGTTTAACTCCAGGAACCTTGTTGTTGCCACTTGTGTAGTAGCCACTGAGGACCTGATCGCTTTTGGTCCCCCCCCACTTGTGTGAACAAGGAATCCTCTCACTCCAGCTAATAGCAAAGAAAACTCTAACCAGCAATCATCCAAAACTAGTCTTCAGCCCCTGGTTTAACTCTGGGAACCTTGTTGCCACTTGTGTAATAGCCACTGAGGGCCTGATCGCTTTGCCCCCCCTCCCCACTTGTTTGAGCAAGGAATCCTCTCACTCCAGCTAAAAGCAAAGAAAACTCTAACCTGAAGCATCCAAAAATAGACTGCAGCCAGTGGTATAACTCCAGGAACCTTGTTGTTGCCACTTTTGTAGTAGCTACTGAGGACCTGATTGCTTTTGGTCCCCCCCCCCCCACTTGTGTGAGCAGGGAATCCTCTCACTCCAGCTAAAAGCAAAGAAAACTCTAACCAGCAATCATACAAAAATAGACTGCAGCTCTTGGTTTAACTCCAGGAACCTTGTTGTTGCCGCTTGTGTTGTAACCACTGAGGACCTGATCACTTGTGGTGCCACCCCGCACTTGTGTGAGCAAGGAATCCTCTCACTCCAGCTAAAAGCAAAGAAAACTGTAACCAGCAATCATCCAAAAATAGACTGTAGCCCCTGGTTTAACTCCAGGAACCTTGTTGTTGCCACTTGTGTAGTAGCCACTGAGGGCCTGATCACTTTGCCCCCCCCACTTGTTTGAGCAAGGAATCCTCTTACTCCAGCTAAAAGCAAAGAAAATTCTAACCAGATACATCCAAAAATAGACTGCAGCCCTTGGTTTAACTCCAGGAACCTTGTTGTTGCCACTTGTGTAGTAGCCACTGAGGACCTGATCGCTTTGTGTCCACCCCCCACTTGTGTGAGCAAGGAATCCTTTCACTCCAGCTAAAAGTAAAGAAAACTCTAACCAGCAATCATCCAAAAATAAACTGCAGCCCCTGGTTTAACTCCAGGAACCTTGTTGTTGCCGCTTGTGTAGTGTAGGTGCCAGCTTTTGTAACTACTGTTATGCCTTGTTAAAATCTGTTACAGTCAGCTAGCGTGCATACCCCAGGGGCAACAGCTGCAAACCTTCTTCCTCTTATCCCACCCCAACCCCTTTTTTCCATGTCATTGTTGATAATTTGTTGCATATTAAGGTATTTAGCCCCTTTCAATAGTCATAGCCTTGAGTCCCTCCTCCTCAACACTTGTTCTTCACTAAACACCAAACATAGGTGCAAAGTCTCCAGCTGCTTTTATCTTTAGCTCCATTGTGTGCAGCAAACAATGTGCAAAGGGGAATTCAAATATAAAAGTGAATAAAATCTGCCATTGCTGACTAGTAAGCAGCATAGAAATTCCACCTGTGGTGTATTCCTACAAATAGTTTTTCTTGGAGAAACCTTCCAGTCCTTGAACAAGGATTCCTGTATGTTTACTTTATTTCCTTGGCTGTCCTTGACAATTAGCTCGGTTTAGCAGAGTCCCTTGGATTCTCCCCTGCTGCTTCAAATTCCAATTGAAGGTCCCCCCCCCCAAGTGATTGCTCAGGTACAACACACCAGAGGTTTTAAAAACCCTGGATGCCATATTTGCTCTAATTGCAGCTGAACGCCCTCCAGGTGTAGCATCTCTAGTAAGTGTCCTTGGACTAGCTGATAGTTTTTTTAGCTTAGTTCTCTCTGGAAGGTGTAGCCCCGCTCCGTTTGCTCTGCTCACTTCTCCTCCCCGACCCCCATTCCCACCCACCCCAATATCATTACCTTTATACCTATCCATACAACCACACCCCCTTATTTCCTCCCAAATCCCCCACTTGTCTACTTCCTGTTCTCATACTACCTCCCTTCTTTGATCCTCCCCACACTTACCTACTATCCACTATCAAAAACTACTATACCTTACTCCCACCCCTTCCTCTCAGCCTCTATTCTACAGCCCATAAAGTGACATGTCTCTTACAACTCAAACTATACTCTTACCTTCTCTACTCCTTATGCTCTATCACCTCACCTCCTATCACTCACAATTACATACTCCCTATTTTCATCCCTCAAACACCACTCTTAACTCAAGTATTACACCGCAACCCTATCTACTAATTTGTCCCTCCATTCTTCCCCCCACCACTCCCATTACTAAAATAAAAATATCACCCCCTCCCCTTTAAAACAAAAAAACAAAGTCTACTTACTCAAATTAAAACCTTATTGCAAACCTCTACTTCTAGCTGGTGACATTCATCCTAACCCAGGCCCTACAGACACTACCCTGTACAATAATCCCCCTTAGTCAATACCTGCCAACCCCTCTAACCCACAAAAGCAAGTACAATTCTGCTCTATCAATGTGAGGAGCCTTGTAAATAAAGTTCAAGAACTCCATGCTTGGATAGCTAACTATACTCCTGCCATAGTTACCCTAACTGAAACATGGTTAAAACCACACCATCTGGACAGTGAAATCATCCCTCCTGGCTATCATATCCTTAGATTAGATCGACCTAAAATAAAAGGAGGAGGAGTCTCCATACTCTACTCCAATTGTCTCTCCCAAATCAGTCCCACACTAGACTTACCCTCCTTCTCACCAGCTGAACTCCTACTGACCAACTTCAAACTTAACAGTATCAACACAATAACTGTCACAGCAATCTATTTTCCCCCTGGTGATAATATTAATATAATTGAGAACATCCTGTCTCACCTCTCACATACCATCCACAATGAAATAATTATACTGGGAGATGTAAATATTGATTGGCTTACAATGCAAGGTCCCAACACTACTTCATGTATAAACCTATATGGGTTCGAGCAGCTAATCACAACCCCAATCTACATTAATAAATCTCACGTACCTAGCTCTCTTCTTGACTGGATATTGATCTCCCACCCTCAAAACTATCATAACTCCCAAATCTATATGGGTTCGAGCAGCTAATCACAACCCCAATCTACATTAATAAATCTCACGTACCTAGCTCTCTTCTTGACTGGATATTGATCTCCCACCCTCAAAACTATCATAACTCCCAAATCCTTCCAAATGCCCTCAGTGACCACTGCCCTGTAACAGTTACCAGACATACTCCCCACCTTACCAAACCTAACAAATGTATTACCACCCGCTCACTTTCTCATTTTTGTCCTAACTCCTTTATTCACCAACTCTCCAAAATTAACTGGTCTTACCTCACCACTCTTCCTTTAGGTGAAGCTGTCCACTCCTTCAACACTACATTCCTAAACATTCTTAATTCCCTTGCTCCTCATTGTACAATTAGAATCAAATCTAATACTGCTCCCTGGCTCACTAAATCTACCAGAACCCTCATTTAAGACCGGGATAGGATTTGGAAAATGTGGACTAAAACTAGGACCCCTTCTCTTCTTCAGAAATATAAAGAACTCAGAAATAAAATAAAATAAATCATCCATTATGACAAAATAAACTTCTATGCCAATCCTCCCTCTACTCTTAAATCAGACCCAAAGAAATTCTGGAACTCTATTAAACAGACTCTTCATCCAGGAAACCCTTCCTCTCCTAACCCATGTCCCAAAGCAACACCTGAAGACATAGCCAACAAATTTAGCAATCATTTTATAAACTCAATAACCTTCATAATAAATTTTCTCCCTCCCCCCAGAAACAACACTAGTACCTCCACAAACTCTATACCTCTTCCAAACCCTCCTAACTCATTCTCTCTAAAAGCAATATCAACTAACTATGTAAAGTCATTACTCTCTAAACTTAAACCTCCCCATCTGTTGACAAGCTACCCTCTTACTTCCTGCAGATTGCCTCTGAACCTTTTGCCTATCCTGTAGCCATCTTAATCAACCGATCCATTTCTGAATCCTATGTCCCCACTGTATGGAAGAATTTCTTTACTCTACCCATTCACAAAGGGGGCAACTCCTCAGATATATCCAACTTCAGACCGATTGCCATTCTCTCTCCACTCTCAAAAATCCTAGAGAAATGCATTCACAAGCAGGTAATGCATTACCTTCACCAGGTAAACCTTCTCACACCCACACAGCATGGTTTCCGTCCCAAGCATAGTACAACTACTGCACTCATATCATTCATCAACATAGTCTCCCTAGCTTATGATAACAATAAACTTGTCTCATGCCTATTCCTTGACCTTTCTAAAGCTTTTGACACTGTCTCTCACCCACTCCTCCTAGATAAACTCACTAACTTACATTTCTCTCCCCTACTAGCTCCTGGTTCTCCAGCTATCTCTCAACCTGCCAGCAATCAGTTAAATGGCTCTCTGCACTATCCTCCCCTCCAACTGTACAAACGGGAGTCCCTCAAGGGTCCATACTTGGACCACTACTCTTTAATATTTTCACCAACTTGCTCTACTCCTCTTGCCCCCAGTCATCTCTTGTGCAATATGCTGATGACTCAACTGTTATAACCATTGCTGACAACCCAAATGACCTCCACTCAACTACCCAGGCATCCTTCCACACCATTGAGACTTGGCTTAGTGATAAAAAACTAATACTTAATCCAAAAAAGACTAAGCTCCTACTCTTCCTCCCTAAAAACATCACCACACTCAAAAGTACATTTACCATTTTATCCTGCAACAACACTATCATCTCAGCTGAATCTAGTACTAAATTGCTAGGTGTTACAATAGATGATCTGCTTAAGTTTGATCTCCATATTACTAACTCAGTAAAAAGAACTCATCAGAAACTTGGGCACCTATTCCGTAGCAAGAAATACTTAACTAACACTGCCCGAATAACTCTCCCAGGCTTTATTACTCCCAACACTTCTGTACAGCTGCCACATATTCACAAACCTAAATTCTACACTTATTTCCAAGCTTGAAACTACCTAAAATAAGATCGCCAGATTTGCAGCTAAACAAACCTACAAGTCACACCACTGCTTAGCACTACAGCAACTCGACTGGCTAGAATTCCCTCAGCTGCCCCAACTATACCAACTACAAATCGTCCACTCTATTCTCTAGCTACCCTCCTTCTGCCCCAACCTGTCCACTATCATATCCAAATATTTCCCTGCTAGGACACTACGCAGCTCAAATCAAGAATTATTAGACATCTACAAACCCAAAACCAAAATAGGCTGCCTTCTATATAACTATAACCCAGCTATATCATGGAACCAACTCCCCTTGGAAATAAAATCCCTCCAGCATAGCAAACGTTTCAAATTAGCCACAAGGAAATACCTAAAAACAAAGTGGTCTTGCCACTGTAGCCAACCATCCTGAAACCACAATCCTTCCACCTATTTCACCACCTCACTCTTAATTTATCTCTAACACTATTCCCCTGCCTCTTCTACTTCTTCCCTTCCTCTGTCTCCAACCACTCTTAATTCTTACAGTCTCAAAACAACCTACCTGTCTAGTCTGTCTCCTATACTCTACCTCCCCTACATCTCCTACTAGCCATTCCTACTTTCCTTTCTTGTTTCCAAACTCCTATACAACCAGATCCTACCCACTTTAAATAAGCATTTGCCTAACTATTAACTCATTTTGCTCTAAGCAGCTTAAATAATATTGTAACTAGTCACATTTTCTTCTGCTAATTGTTTAAAACCTTGTTTGTAACAACTCACATACTTTTCTGCTAATTGTTAATACTCTGTATAATTGAATTGCCTGAGGAGCTTTTTTTCTCTCCAGGTCTCTGTTTGTAATATCCTGTAGCTGATTGTTACTACTATGTTACTAACATTTAAAAAATAATTTTCTACTCCATAGGAGCTTTTCTCCCTGGGTCTCTGCTGAAAATGAGCCAAAAGTTCAGCCAGACGAACCCGGTTAACAGATGTAAAATGAATAAATAAACAAATAAAATACAGGCTGTGACAAACATTTTCTACATCCAACAGTATGAGCATGGCTTTATATAGATGTACTTCTCCACCAAAGTCCCAGTTGAAGATATATTCTGTCATGAATGCATTTGTAGGTGACTTTCTACATGTTGCTGATAAAAGGGCACATTTACCTCTGATCACAGGCCTCAGTTATATCCATTATCATGTGTTTGGCTGTCTAGTAGTGTATTATTGCACCAGAATCCAAGGTATATGCCCATTTTTTCCATTACTGTTTATTCCAGTTTGTGTGGTGCAGCATGTCACTCAGCTCTGCTGAAGCACACCTAATTAATTGGCAATTACTATGTTTTGTTTAAACCACCTGTTTTAGTTAAGAGTTATGGTTATGTGGCATGACAGGTTATTGCAGTGTGCTGCAGGTGTGATGGGCTTGGGTTCAAAACATGGCAGAGGTGTATATTTTGTAAATGTGACTTACAATGTTAAAAACACATATGCTCATTATAGCTCTATTTATCTGCGCTAAGTGAAGCTGGACAACACAACGTGCTGTGCAGCTCCACTCTAAAAAAATATAAAGAAAAGAAAAAAGGGGCGATAGGAAAGTGGTGAAATGGAGACAAGCAGGGGGACAAACTTATTGAAAGGCAATTGAAGGGCAGGGAGGGATGTGCAGGAAGGGTGTATGAAAGAACCATAATTATTCATTTCTTATAAAGCAACAAGTGTGCACTTTGACAGATTTGTAGATGCATTTGGATCCTCAAACCTCGGAGAGGACAACATAACTGCATTGTCAAGCCAATTGAATGAAATTACATGTGTCCACTAGACACGTGTGTGAAATGGAGAGCTGTGTATGGGACAATATTTTGTTTGGGACAGGTGCCTGTTTTTTTTAAGGTGAGAGTGGAATGTTGGGGAAGGAACATAGGTACATGTGGGGGAGGTAAGTTGGGTAGGTAAGGATGCATTTGCAAACAGACAAGACAGACAAGACAGCAGACAAGAGTGGTGTGTGACACATGACAGGGTTAAACCCTTTGATGGGGAGGGTGTTGTGGAATCTGAATCCCATGTGCCTCCAGATGTCAGCAGTGTGGCTCTCTTCCTCACCCATGGGACTATCAGAACTGCTCCTTCACTGTCTCGAGTGTGGCTGTGCTGGAAGCTAGGCACCAGGGTGACACTGCCACACCAGGTCAGCCAGCATGCCCTCAGTCCAGTGCAGGCATTGGTCATAGCCACAGTGGACTATCCTGCACACCAGAACTGGTAACTCATCACGGGTGACCACTGTCCCTCTGCTACCACTCCCAGAGGAGGGATAGGCCTCATCCCCTGGGGCTGTACTACCCAACAATGCAGGTAATGCAGGGGCAGCAGAAGGTGCACCACCAGTCTGGGTTCCAGATGTGCTGGGACCTGGTGCCACAGCCAGTTGAAGCAAGGTAGGTGGATCAGCTGGAACTGGCCTACCTTGACATGCTGTGGGACATGAGGTAAAGCAATATATTATGGTTAGCAACAATCAAACCATTGTTAGTATTAACAGAATGGAACATCATATTTATTAAGCCAAATACATATTAATGTATATTATGTGCAACCCAACATAATGTAACATAACAGTCAGTATGGTAACAGCATGCCAGTGTAAAATAAACCATAAGGCCAACAAAATAGTTAGTTTAACAAAATATGTTAATACTGAATCATAATAAAACATAACAATAATCAACCACATTTTTCAAAATATAGTTAGTTTAACAAATGATGTTAATATTAAATCATAATAATACATAACAATAATGAAAAAATTAAGATAAGGGGGTGGGGAGAGAGAGAGAGAAAAACATTCCATTAGTGTGATTGCAGATGATATCCCTGACATACTGGTCATACATACTTCTGCATGTCTGTACTGACAGTTGTGATTACAGTGACTACAATTCTCCTATGTCTGATGTAGCACATACATACCTCTCAAGCTGATAGCATGAGACAATAAGGGGCAAGCACTAACAAATGCAAGTACAGATCTACTCATAATGGCTTCACATCATGTGGATTTATAGAACTACCAGGGTGTTCTGTAAATTGATTTGGTAATACATTGCATTCCCAGTAATAATTTATCTGGTAAACATGTGACAGATGGATTAGTCGGTTTCAATTACATTACAAGAAATCATGAAACTTGAGAAGCATGTTTGTGTACAGTAATTAAACTAGACAGCCATCATGGCTTAGTTGGGAGGCATGGGAGTAGAACCCACTAGCTTTGACTGCAGGGGACATCTGCAAATACTCTAATAATTGACTGTAGCAGCATAGTATGGACAAGCAAAAGATACAGCCATACTGAGATTACACAGTTTTATTTCTGGGTCAACAATGCTGATGCAAACATTCTTGCTATTGTGCATAACAGTCTGTGAGATCTAAACACAATATATGCACATAATAGGTTCATAGGTGTGTACTAGGCTAATGGCCCTGGAGCCTTCACAAGCCTAGCCCATAAAAGAGCCCTGTCATCATGCTGACCGACCCTAGGGTGAACTTTCTGTTATCCATCCACTCATCAAGGTTTCTCTGCTTGACATGAATAGGAAGCTTGGTCCAGAGTAGGGGCAGTGTCTGGGTGATGAACCTGTCCCTCCAGCATGTTCTGTTGATTGTGATAATGAGGTTGAGATCTCTGGACCATGTGGTGCAGACGGATTGGGATTTCTTTAGGTTTAGCATTATAAGCAGGGCTCAATCGGACATGGCTTTGTATGTCAAGCAGAGATCACCTCTAAGTAGATGATAAGAGACAGAGAATAGCTGAAGTTTCTTGAGTCTGTCCATGTAAGACATGTGTTTAAGGCCTAGGATCCTCTTCATGAGGTACTTCTCTGGCCTCTCCAGTTGTTGCAGGTGTCTGTTGAGGTACATGCCTAATGGGGCATTATATTCGATGATTGGTCTAATGAGGGATGAGTAGAGAGAGATGATGACCTCTTCCTTCTTGGATGCAAAACCCTTAGTTATGAAATGTGCCACATAGAAGGTCTTTCTGACCACAGTGGCAATGTGGTGGTCAAAGGAGAGGGTGCAGTCAACCTGGGTGCCCAGATCTCTTATAACACCTTCAGTGTTCAGTGGGCTGTCATCAACGTGGTAATTAGTGGGAACCGAGTTTTTACTAAAGGGAATGATAATGCATTTTTTGGCATTAAGCTTAAGGCCATGGCTCCCACACCAGTCATTGGTGTCAGTGAGGCCTTTCTGTAGGATGTCTGCATCACTTGGGGAGTTGATAATGGGTCCTAGTTTGCAGTCATCTGCGAACTTGGTCAGCCAGAGTCCCTCCATGTTGGCCTGGACCTCTGAGAAGTAGATGCCAAACAGGACAAGACCTAGGACCGATCCTTGTGGGACTCCACTAGTGACTGATCAGCAGTCAGATTTGAAATCTGCTACTTTCACTCTGTGGGTTCTGTCTGTGAGCAATTTTGCAATCCACCTAGTGATATAGAAGTTGATGCCTAGTTTGGTGAGTTTATCAATAATTCCTGAGTGAGGAATAGTGTCAAAGGCCTTGGCCAGATTGAGGTAGGCTGTATGCACTGCCTTACCCTCATCCACAGCCTTGGAGACTGTCTTGAAGAAGTCAACCAGGTTAAGCAGGCAGGATCTCCTTTTAACAAAGCCAAACTGTGTGGGGTCTAGAGTTTGGAGATTACCTATATCCTTGTTAAGCAGGTCCATGATGATGTGCACCATAGCTTTACATATCAGACTCATTAGGCTAATGGGGCAATAATTCCCATGGTCTGTTGTCGCTCCCCCTTAATGGAGAGGGATGACTGTAGCAGTGCACCATTCAGTTGAGACAAAGCCTGAGGTAAGGCTGTGATGGGCTAACTCACCCATCACAATTTTGTGTTCTTGGGGAGAGAGAAATTGTGAGTATTATGTGACTGATACTGAAAATGTAGTGCTATATACCACGGGATTTGAACCTAGGACTGTGTGTGTGGCAGAATATACAGTGTACAAGGAATTTTACAGACTGTGCTACTGAGGCACTGCTTACTACAGGGTGACTAATACTTGCCTGTACACCACCTGGAAACATACTATGAATTGTGCAATACAAGTTACAGGACTTTCCCCTAGCATTCTAGTACTGTTACAGTGTTTTACTAGACTGAAGTGCTAGTAGAACACATGCACACATGGAATACAACCATACTGCATATATTGCTACAGCTTTATTTCACTTTCAACAATACAGATGAACACATTACTGTTATTGGTTTGCAATAGCTGTGAAGTCCACACACAAAATATCCAGCCATGGAGTGGCCTACCTCATCCATATACCTTTATTACCTGTCTGTGGAAGAAAAAGCATTATGTGACTGATATTGGTCAACAGAAAGGCTTGAACAGTACTATGAGTTAAGCAATACAGTTTTCAGACATTAGATTTGCATTCCACAGCTATTACAGTGTTATACTTGACTGCAGCAACCTTACCTTACAGAATCAATGCATACAGCTCTACTGCAATGGTTATGACAAGACAGTTCTGATGTACACCATTTTCCTTGCTGTTATTGGTATTGTTTTCTGTTTTTATTGGACAACAGTTGTTATTATTATTCATTGCACTACAGCTCTAATTCCACCTTTATTGCAGTACAGTTCTAATTCCAACTTTGCTGAACTACAGACTTTATTGTATATACTTTATTGCAGTTATTGTTTTACTCTTCCTTGATTATTGCACAAGAATTGGCATAATACATCTGTACTCATCATGCTCATGGCACAAACTGGCCAGGTGCCTGGCATGAGACTCGACATTGCGAGCTCTCTCAGTTGCAGCTGTTGGAAGAGAGGCACACCATTATGTGTACCAGTTTTGCAGACATTCAGATCACATATTGGTAAAACAGAGGAAAAAGTACTTACATACTTGTGGGGCATTCCCTGCCCATGCTTCTTGGACCCAGATGTCCAAGGTTCCCCACTTTTGTCTTTTTAGGTCATCATGGTGGTGATGGCACTGCTCTCCTGTGTGGGGGATACCAGTAACACTGGTGCTTTCTCTGGCCAGCCGGTCCCAGGCCTCTGCCTTACACTCTGAACCCTGGAAACTGCCCTGCAACAGCCTGTCCTCATGTTTTTTTTTTTTTTCAC
This sequence comes from Protopterus annectens, assembly GCF_019279795.1. NCBI lineage: Eukaryota > Metazoa > Chordata > Ceratodontiformes > Protopteridae > Protopterus > Protopterus annectens. Next base: position 1,156,259,171 of record NC_056729.1, on the reverse strand, counting down.
AAAGAACCCAACCATGACCCTGGACTCCTTAATGCCCCACCACTGCACCCAAAAGGGCAGACCTTCTCCAACACCACCAGCCATATATACAGAAGGCAGACTCCAATGGTTTCTGCAGAATTCCTGCCTAGTGCACCTTATATAGGCTGTTTTCCCACCCTTACACATCATTGAGCAACATTCAAAAAAGTGCTGCATTGCTTAGCAGTGCACAAACTGGCCAAGAGGAGATGAACAGTGTGCAAACACGCACAATCATGGCTTAAGCAAAGCTGAGCACCGCTCAAACATTGGCAGCTGTTACCATGTTTATGCAGTACTTAGCAGCTTTGAGCACAGTTGCACATAGTGCAGCAGAACCATATTTTATAATCTTGTCCATAATGTGTGCAATAAAAATACAGACTACTTATAACATCCATGTAATCAAACCCTGGACCTACTACACATACAGCTGTATCTCTACCCATTAAGCTACATGGATATTAAGAAATCTGGTATACCTTCACAGATACCACTGAGGTACCTGTTAGCAGTGCTGAACATCATGCAGTGCCATGCAAATACATTTAAACAAACCAATAAATAATTAATTATATCTGATTTCTATTTTTAGATGTCTGGCAGGTGTCTGCCATGTATGCATGAGCTCCGTTCGGCTTAGCTGCACTTCACGCTGCGAAAAAGGCAAATAATAATAAAAAAAATACATAAAATGTTATTACGCTTATTAATTACACCCAGCTTCTATATTTAGATGCCTGGCAGGTGTCAGCTGTCTATATGTGAGCACAGCTTGGCATTATTGCCCTCCATGCTGCGCCACACAAACATGCCTTTTTTAAACAAATAAATAAAGTAAAAAGACAACACTGATTCAATATCCATGTTTCTTGGCTGGCTCTTGGCATTGTGCTATCATTAATATTCATGGCGTGCTGCCGAGGGGGGACCATGGCAGTGTACACGGTGCCTACACAGAGTTTATTATATTCTGGGTATATGTCTTTTCCTTTCTGCTTCATTCTTTCTAGCTACCACAGTACTCCTGCCCATAGTTGGAGTCTGCTGCTGTTACCCCCAGTTAATCTGTTTTCTAAAGCTGGAGCCAATGCAGAAACTAAGGAACCATTTTTGTTATGTTTAAAGAAAAGGTGAACTGTGCAGCTAATCATCTAATACAAAGGTTTTAACACTATAGAGTATGGCTTATAACTACCTCTCTTTATGACTCTAAATGACATCATGCTTGATCAATATCTGCATATGTACTGTGAAACGCATTATGTGTGGACACTTTATAACTGTCATTTTAGTATTTTAATTGAAGCTATGATCATGATGCATTAGATTGCTTACTTTTTGTGGAACTTTTCTCCCTGAGCCTCCCATGAAAAAAATCTCTCAATCCAGTGGACATTCCTAATAATCAAAATATAAATAAGTAAATACATTTCATATAAGGCAAGGCTATCAACTAAAATTCTATAGCAGTGAGTCTTTATTTTGATAATAATTTTAAAAAATGTGGAATAAAATTTAAAAAATATTACTCAAGCTGATGGTTTATCTTGTCTTGCTAAATGCCATGTTCCAGTAAGAAATGCCCTACTCTGGGCATTTGAAATTGTGCTTACCCTTATTCCATGAAAAATATGTACATGCCATTAAACAATTTACAAAAAGCCTTCACTGCCATGCACTGTTAATCATAATGCACTTCTCTGTTCTACCTCCCAAAATGACATTATGGTGGCACATTACATCTAAATGATGCTGGAAGCTAAACCAGTGTTGTTGTTCTTTACACGGCAAGCTATATCATGAGCAGGTAATGTTATTCATAAAAAAATGAATCTCATTACCTGTTTATACACTAGCCCAAAGATGGCTGATGTCTAGCCCCCTAACATACTCAAAAGACATCGTCACAGTGACACTTGTATGAGAGCAATACTACTGTAGGCATGACAGGGAAAAATGTTGTCATGTGCACCACAGTACCACAGAGAAACAACAGGTGGCAGGCTGTGCCAGTGAAGAGTTACAGCAGGCACAATTTATTTATTTATTGACATTTACAGAGAAAGTCCAACTGGCTAGGAGCCCTTTTTCAACAGACACATGGGGAGAAAAGCTCCAAAGTATTACAAAACATTTTAGGAATAATAATTTTACAGTCATTAAAAATAATACAAAAAACAAATGCAGTTTAAATAATTATATAAAATTAGATATAATACTAAAACATTGGTTAAAAGTAGATACAAGTTATTTGACAATGATTTAACATTTAGATAAATTGTAGCCCATTTATATTGAAATTAAAGGTAAGTTAGTATAATACAAACTGGGACTGCTGCATGAATTGAGAGAAAATCAGGATTATATTATATTTAGTGAGAAAGCCAGGGGAGAAAAATTGATAGAAGTAAGTGAAGAAATGAGAATAAGGAGATGTAAGGTATAAACAGGTATTGGTCCACATTTAGAGATATAATTTATTCCAGTGTTGAGCAAGAAAAGAGACAGCTTTTGGCTAGGAAGTCTTTCAGAACGGTTTTGAAGAATGGGAGGAAGGGTACTCACCTGATGGGTAGAGAAAAGAAGACAGACAGGAGTTTTTGGTCATTAGACTAGAAACATAGTTGTGTAGAATGTTATTTAGTGCTGGAGAAGTAGACAGATTCTGGATAATTTTACAGGTGGTAAGAAGCTGTGTATATGTTAGTTGATGGGGAAGTTCTAACCAATTTAGGCTTTTTAGTGGTATACAGTGATGGGTTCTGAAAGGGTTATTTGCTGAAAATTTAGCAACTTTGTTGTAGTACTGCTCAAATTTAGATTTTTGTGATGCCTAAAGGTTAGTAAGGATGGGAGCACCATAAAGAAGTGTAGGGAGGAGATAAGTAGTGGTAAGTATAGCTTTAGTGGTGTCGGTGAGAACATTTTTGACTCTATAAAGCATCTGTCGTTTTTAATGAGTTTTTTTATGCAATTTTGTATATGCAGGTAGAATTTACGATTAACATCCACTATGATCCCTAATAATTTACTGTGAGAAGTGACTTCAGTGGTTGTATTATCAAGAAAAAGGACTTTAAATTTTGTTTTTTTTTTATGTGAGAGAAATTTGGGGAAAAATTAACAGTATTTTTTTTTTTAGGGTTAAGCATGAGTTATGAGTTACAAAGCCATGTTTCAGATACTGTTATAGCTTCTTGAGTGATTTTTGGATGTGGGCCATATGGTTACATGTGCAAATGAGTGTGTGGAGTCATCTGCATGCTATATTAAGGAGGCCTGTTGTTTGGATGTGTAGAGGGTGTTGGTGAGAATGTTAAAGAGGAAGGGAACAAGGATCAAGGATAGAGATTTGTAGTACACCGGTGGTGACTGAGAGTCATGGAGAGAGGGTGGAGTGCCACTTTTCTGATGGATTCTTATTGGAGAGGTAGATTTTGAACCACAGAAGGGTAGGCTGAGAGAGACCTAATGAGGATTGTGATGACGTGAGGCAGTACTAGCTGTGCTAGCGGGAGTAGGGCAGTGCATGTGTAATATATGCCAACATAGCTAGCTGGAGTTCTGTAAATAAATATATGTCATTTGAATATCAAACTGATTTATATAGATGCTTGTGTAATAAATGTATTTGTAAAGTCACTTGTGTTAAAAATGTATCAATAACGGGCCCTGCTGGACAAAAAAGAAATATACATATATGTCACACTGTATTGTTGTAACTGATCAAATGTATATAATTTAACAGAGGATACTGGTAGGGAAAGGGTTAATCTCAGCCCAGCTAACCTTAAGAAAAATAGCCTGAAATTAAATGACTTGGTTTAGGCCATAAAGATTTTATCTCACAGTTCTGAATGCAGCCAGAGAGGCAATGTCTGTGAAAAGCCTTTCTGCAGGAAGGGTGGAAGTGCTGATATTGTTTTATATCTTTCAGATGCTGTATTAATCCTTAGGAAAGTTCTATGTATGGTGACAACTCTGTGTCAGTTTCTGGCTCAGTTGCTAGTGAGGAGGTAGTGTGAGAACCACAGAGCCAGGTGACCAGATGTGATGTCATTCTGTAGCCAGCACTGAAACTGTATTTGAATACTAGTAGGAGATGTGATAGATGCACTTTGTTATTAGACCTGACTGGAGACACTAATCTAACTTCATGTTGCCTTGCTTTAGCAAGTAACTAGGGAACAGTAATTCTTCAGTCAGTTAGAAAATACAGTGAGATTAGCTAAATATGTTTTTTCTTTATCTGTGTTTCAGTCTGTGCTTTTTATATATATTTCATTTGAATCAAGACGTTGGTGTTTATTGTAAATAGATATTCAGTATTTTCATGTTTTTTATTTTATTATTTATTATTAAATATATCTATAATTTTCACTGTGACTGGTCTTTTAGAAAATATTTAACCTTTGAGAGTAATTACATTTGTTTAGTGGCACTATGACTCCATATTCTAAAAATCTTGCTGCTTGGTCAGACATTGCCATTTGTATAAGTATTAATTTTATTGAGAGTAATTGGATAGCCTGGTAAGATCCTTACTGTAGCTGGCATTGGGTGTTCTGGTAGTGGTGTATCTACCTTATAGTCTGGGTGAAGGTGGCAAAGTGGATAAGCTGTGGCCGCCTTTCTCAAGTGTGTGTGTGTGTGTGTGTGTGTGTGTGTGTGTGTGTGTATCTACTTTGAACAGGGACACTGAGAGCACTGATTTCACAGAGAGGGTGCTAGAGGACTTGGCTTGGAACACCTGGCTAAGGACTCAACTCTATAGCTGTGGGGTTTGGAGAGAAAGCCCAGCCTTAGGACTGGAGTGTACATTCCCTGTGTGCTCTTAAGGGACATTATACTTGGGGCAGAGAGCTTCATCTGAAAACAATATGTGTGTGTCTATTTTTTCTCAGTGAATGTTCCCCACCATTGTTAGTGGTGAGGATTGAGGCTCCTTGATCACTGGCCCAAAGGAGAGGCATCACAAGGACATTTGGAGTAGAAGTATTTTGTGACAAAATGTGTTTAAGGCTGTAGACAAGCCTAGAAATAAGGAAGAGGCTTGTTTATTGAAGTATTGGTATATGTTTGAAGTGCATTGTTAGTACTATGGGAAGGACAGAAGTCATGTTGTGTGGGGAATAGGAGTTCTTCCTGCAGTAGATAGTTTAGCAACTGTTTTTCAAGTATTTTTCAAATATTTTGGAGAGGGGGATAAGATTGCTATAGCTCTAAAGTTAGTAATGTCCATTGAATTTTCTCCTTTGTGCAGAGGGATAATGTGTGACTTTTTCCAGAGAGAAGGAACATACAATTCCTGGACTGACCTATTTATAGATACTAAGACAGGGTAGGCAATGCTATCAGCTGCTATTTTAAGGTATTCACTTGGAACATCATCAACTGAAGTAGAACATGATTTGAGTTTGTTTAAGAGTAGTTTTACATAGGATGTGGGCACAATTTTTTTAGGTAAAAGTAGATGTGGTGATGCATGGCTGCTGGGCAAGGTAAGGATTACATATTGGGGAATTTTTGGTTACAGATGCTATAGTATCTATGAAATTAGTGTTGAGTTGTTCATACGTTCATAGGTGATTACTAGGCAAATGGCAGAAGAGCCTTTAAAAGCCTAGCCAATAATACCCAGGATATGACAAGGTTATATCTTAATTCCTCATATATGGGATGGGGTAGTATCAGGGTAATGGGTCATTGAGTGCTGAAGCTCTGAGTCATTTCACAGACTGCCTCTGTCCATAAGGAACATGGGCAGTATCTTGGGAATGAATTTATGGCTGCCCATCCATTTATCCAAATTCTTTTTGAAGAGAGTAAGGGATAGGCTTTGTTTTACAAAGATGGGAAGTTTATTCCATAGACGAGGTAGCATTTGGGAAACGTGTTTGTCTCTCCAGCAAGTTTTGTTAGAGTCACAAATAAGGTTCAGATCCATCGAATGCGTAACCTTCATATACATCTTTGCAAATATGTAATATTTTCATTAAGGCTGGATCAGAGAATGCCTTGTAGGTCAGGCATAAACCACCTCTCAATAATCGATATGAGATGGAGTAAAGGGATACGGACTTTAGTCAGTGTCATAACTAAAGTACTCTGCAAGTTCACCTATGAATCTATGAAGTAAGTGTTGAGTTGTTTGTAGGTTCATAGGTTCATTGGTGATTACGAGACTAATGGTAGAAGAGCCTTTACAGGCCTAGCCAATAATACCAGGATATGACAAGGTTATATCTTAATTCCCCAGATATGGAATGGGATAGTATCAAGGTAGTGGGTCTTTGGGTGTTGGAGCCCCGAGTCATTTTACAGGCTACCTCTGTCTATAAAGGACATGGCCAGTTCCTTTGGAATGAATTTATGGATCTCCATCCATTTATCCAAATTCCTTTTGAAGAGAGTGAGGGATGGGCTTTGTTTTATGAAAATGTGAAGTTTATTCCATAGATGAGGTAGCCTTTGAGATACACATTTGTCTCTCCAGCAAGTTCTCAAATAAGGATCAGGTCCATGGAATGTGTAACCCTTGTATAATTTTATTTTTGCAAATATGTAGCATTTTCATTAGGGCTGGATCAGAGAATGCCTTGTAGGGCAGGTATAAGTCTCCTCTTAATAATCTGTATAAGGTGGAGTAAAGGGATAGGGCTTCTAGTAGGTCTCATAACACATGTGTCTCATGTTTTGTATTTTATAGTGATAACCTGTGAGGCTGCTCCAATTTGTGTAAGTGCCTGGTTAGGTACATGCAGAAGGGACCATTCTACTCAACTATGGGCCTGATGGTGCCTGAGTACAATGTCACTATGACTTCTTTTGAACTTGATGCCATGCCTTTACTTATAAGCTGAGCCACACAGAAGGATTTCCTCACTACCATAGCTACCTGGTGGTCAAAGTTTAGGTTACCATCTATCTGTGTTCTTAGGTCCCTCACCACAGGGTCTACTTTTAGGGATGTGCTATCAATATTATAATTTGCAGGGATATCTGATTTACTGAAGGGTATCATTAAACATTTTTTAGCAGTTAGTCTCAGACAATGGTTTTGGCACCAGTCATTTGTCATTTTTAGGCCTGTTTGTAGAATGTCAACATCGTTTGTGGATTCAGTGATTGCTCCCAGCTTACAGTCATTGGTGAACTTGGTGATCCATGATCCAAAGGCCCCACAGCATTGTCCTTCACTTTAGAAAAGTATATAGCAAACAGGAGGGGTCCAGCACTGAGCCTTGTGGGACACCACTAGCAACAGGTTTCTAATGGGAAGTGGATTCACCTATCCGGACAACATGACTCCTGTCAGTGAGACAGTTTGCTATCCATCTGATGATGTAGGAGTTTATGCCTAACTCAGCAAGTTCATCTATGAATCTCATGTGGGCGACTGTGTCAAAGGCTTTGGCCAGGTCTAGATTAGTGATGTGTACCATTTTACCTTCTCATCCATGGCCCTGGTGACTTTCTCGAAGAAGTCCACCAAATTGAGTAGGCAAGCTCTCCCTTTGACAAAGCCAAATTGGGTCTGTTCCAGTTTTTGAAGATTTCCTATGTTGTTATTGATCAGATCCATGAACATTCTCTCTATGGCCTCACAGAAAAGACTGGCCAAGCTTACGGGACTGTAGTTCCCTGGGCTAGTTAATGGGCCCCCCCCTTGTGCAGAGGGATGACGGTTGCAGCTGTGTTGCTGTTTCAAGTGAGGAGTTATTGGGAGAGAAGTTAGGGTTGAATTTATGACTTTGATGCAATAGTTATTTAATGGCTATCCAGAATGTTTTTTTAGAATTGTGTTTGCTACTATTCTGAAAGTTATATTTTTATGTCTTCATTAATTTGTTTTTAGCACAATTGCAAAGCATTCTGACATTTTGAAGATATTGTGGTGTTTTATATTTTTTCCAATTCTTTCCATGTTTTTCTCTATCCTGCATTAGCATTCTACTCTTTTTGGATAGACAAATTGCATTATTTGTTTTTAGTCTCTTCCTTCTAGGAGGTGCAAGGCTATTTAGGATATTCAGGAAAATTGTATTGAATTCAATTACAACATCATCTAAGGATTTTTAGGAAGTTCCAGTTAAGAGGTGATAGGTTAGTAATGAACATTTCTGAATTAAACCTAGAATCTTGCATGTTGTTTTATAAATGTACTGTTTAAGTGGATATGTGAAATGTCTGGTTGTATAGACTGGGAGACAATCACTGAGACAGTCAGACATTGCACTTGAGGTGGTGCATTTGCTAGGGTCTGATACTAAGATCCAGTCTAATAGGGAATTTGATGTCTTACTATACTATGTGGGGCTATTAATTAGTTGTATGTAACCAAATAAGTTCACTTTAGATGTAGGTGAGTTAAAAGTTTCTGTTCAACCAATTGACATTCGCATCACCTAGTAGTATTATTTCTTGTGGAATTGTTATGGATATCCAATGCAGTATATCTTCCAGAATAGCTGTATTGTCACCAGGAGAGATGTAAAGAACAGAAATACATATGTGTTTATAGTTGTTTAATTTCAAGAAAGTTATAATAATCTCTGCTGAATTGAATTTTGGTATCGGTTTGTTTTAGGGGGAAAGCCACATAATTTTGTTTTGGTTTGAGTTGAAATGGAGTTAATTAGTCTACATTTGTAGTAAGGGTGAGGAGCGTTATTAAATAGGTTTAGTGCAAAGTGGGAGAGTGTAGGGAGAAAGCATGAATCGGTGGTTAAGACAGAGTTGAAGGTATGTTCAGCACTATTACAGAGTCATGGTAGTATGAAATATGCCCCAGTAGCAGGGGAAGAATAGAGAATAAGCTGAATAGTAGCATGATTAAGAAAGGGATCAATAGGTTACAGTTGGCAAGTAGTGGGAAATTTAAAGTTGAAACCCACTTTTACAGTTGTTCTTTTTGTACAAACGGAACAAGTATAATGACACCATAGGATCATAGGGTCATAGGAAGTTACTAGGCTAATGACCCTACTGTCCTTCCAAGCTTAGCCAAGTTCTACCCTATTTTCCACAATCGGCACCTATTGCCCCTGTCCAAGAGGGACAGAGGTGGAACCCCCAGGGTGAATTTACGATTACCCATCCAGTTGTCCAGATTGCATTTGAAGAGAGCCAATAAGGTGCTCTGTTTGACATAAAGTGGGATTCTGTTCCAAAGGAGTGGTAACATCTGGTTGACAAATCTGCCCCTCCAGCACATTCTATTAATGTCACATACCAAGTTAAGGTCTTTAGAGTAATTAACCTGTGTACCATTTGACTTGCAGTTATGTAGCATTTCCAATAAAGCAGGGTCAGAGATTGCCTTATAGCAAAGGCAGAGATCACCTATGAGTACTCTGTATGAAACAGAATAAAGTGTCTGTGATTTCAGATGATCCACATAGGACAGATGCTGAAGACCTTGAATTTTCCTTGTGAGGAACCTTTGTGCTCTTTCCAATTGCTGCAGGTGCTTGTAAATGTACATACAAAAAGGTGCATTGTACTCAGTTATTGGCCTAATGAGGGAAGAGTACAGGGAGGTTATAAATTCTTTTTTTTTTCTGGAGGCAATGTCCTTGCTTATGAGATGAGCAATACAGAATGTCCTTCTTACCACTCTGGAGACATGGTGATCAAAGGTAAGGTTGCCCAGGTCTCTCACCACTGAATGCATACTCAGGGTGTTGCTATTGATGTGGTAGTTAGCAGGAGCATCACTCTTACTGAAAGGGATGATAATATATTTTTTGCATTGAGTTTAAGGCCATGACTTTGGCACCAATCATTTGTTTCTGTAAGACCCTCTTATAAGATGTTGACATCATTTGTAGATTTTCTGACCATTCCCAGTTTGCAGTCATCAGCAAACTTTGTCAGCCACAGACCTTTAGTTTTTGCTTGTACTTCAGAGAAATAGATTCCAAACAGTAGAAATCTCAGGACTGATTACTGTGGAACACCACTGGTTACAGGTCTGCTGTTGAAAGTGGATTCCCCTATTTTGACTATATGTGCTCTATCAGTGACCCAGTTACTGACCTATCTAATGATATAAGGGTTGATACCTAGCTGGGTGAGTTTGTCAATGATGCCTGAGTGGAGGATAGTATCATAAGACTTGGCTAAGTCTAGGTAGGCTGTATGCGCAGATGTCCCCTTGTACAGAGCCTTGTTGACTGTATCAAAGAAGTCCACCAGGTTTAACAGGCATGGTCTCCCTTTGACAAATCCAAACTGAGTAGGGTCAAGTGTTTGGAGATTACCTATATCTTTGTTGATAAGGTCCATGATGATTCACTCCATGGCCTTGCAGATAAGGTTAGCCAGGCTAATAGGTCTATAGTTCCCGGGGTCAGTGGAAGCACCACCTTTATGCAAGGGAATAACGGTGGCCATTTTTCCATTCAGCTGGGATGATGCCAATGTTTAGATTATGACTGAAAAGAGTACACAATGGTGTTGCTAATTCTTGTTGGAGCTCATGTAGAATGCAGTCTAGGATGTTATTAGGTCCCATAGATGCTGTGTTTTTGGCCTTAGAGAGGGCGTTTATGATCTGTTCTTTAGAGATACAAGGTAGGGGACAGGTGGTAGGGATGTCATGGGGTATGAGTGGAAGGGACTGGGGAGTGAAGTTTTCACAGAACCTGTTGGCCATCAGGTTATCTATGTCCACAGGCTCATTGTATGAGGTATCATTAACTACCAGTTCAGCACAAATCTGGGCCTTTCTTTTTAGGTTACGGTTGTAACTAAAGAACGTCATATATTTGTCCTTAGTTGAGGAAGCTAATCTGAATTCATAGTTTGCTTTGGAGGACTTCACAAAAAGTGTTATTTACTTGATTAAGCTGAGGAGGGAATGTTTCCAGTTTAGGGATTGCTCCCTATTACTCCTTGACAGCAATTTCTTCCTTTTATTGTAAAGCCTGTTGTAACCAGGCAGGTTTGCTCTTCCTTGAGGAGCTTGTTTTGGTCCTATCAGGTATGGCTGAGTCAATGCAGTTATACAGGTATTTGTATAAAGCATTGGTGTAGGACTACGCATAGTTGCCAGTGCCATCTGAGGTGGGAGGTGCAGTGAAGCTATTTATACCAAGCCATAAGAGGTTATAATTCGATCTGGAGAAGTTTTTTAGTTTAGTTGCTGCTGGAAAGAGGTCAAGTGTGATACTTACCTTAAATGAGACTGATTTGTGGTCAGATCTCACCATGGAAGACCTCACAGCGGGGGTGCTATAGTGGTCCTCATATTGGTAAGCACCAGATCCAGGATGTTGGCACCCCTTGTGGGTATTTGAGGGTATTGGAGTTAAGGAAGTCGAGGAATCTTTGGGAAAGTGAGTTTGAGCACAAGTAAATTACCCACTGAATGGACGGGTAGTTAAATCATCCAAAACAATGGTGCTCAGATGTATCTTGACAGACTAAAGTAAATCCAAACAGGCAGAGTGGGTGTCCTGATTCATGGAGGATGCCCTGTAGCTGGCAATGACTTCAATAGGTGTCTTACCGACAGTTAATTGCACCTGAAGTATCTCAAGGGAATCATACTGTTTAAACAGTCATGAGCTGTATATGTCTTTAATGACTATTGATGCACCACCTCCTTTAGTTTTCATGCCTTCAGTTTGGGGTCTCAACATGTGGAAGGAGGTGCAACCCGGTATGGCTGGGATGCTCTCCACAGCCTTGAACCAGGTTTCCATGACTGCACAAATGTCTGCATCTTCCAAAGTGAGGACTGCTTCCAGTGAGTGCAGTTTCATGATAAGACTTCTAGCATTTAGCAGCATAACCTTGAGGTTGTTTTTAGATGGAGTTTTTACATCGGGAATTTTGTCTGTGAGACACTGCCTAAAAAGGCACTTGGCAAGACCCGTAGCCAGTAGCTGACATCCCAGGGGTGACAGATGAGGACCATCTCTGGCAAAGCATTGAAGTCTGTCATCCCAGGTTGACAGGTACTGGATCCTCTTAGAATGACACCAGAAACTAAGCCAATTATTGAAGTCATTCATTTTCTGTGTGTAGTGAGGCATCATCTTAGTTGATGGCAAAATTCTGCTTAAGGCTAGGGACATACCTGCCTGAGATACATAATCCGAGAGCTCAGTCATGTTTCTCTTCATATAGTCCAGAGAGTTAAGTCTTAAATCATTCACACCAATATGGACTGTGACAGAGTCATAACAGTACCATTTATTGAGAGACTTAAGTGCATGTCTGATGTGGCGGACCCTAGCACCTGCTAGACAGCTGACAGTAACCTTTTCTTTATCCAGCCTGTTGAGAGTGACATATGTGTGTCTCACAATGGAATCACCTATGACTATTATGTTTGGTTTTGTGTTTTGCCTTAAGAGCTTGAGAAGTGAGAAACTAGTGTGTGAGCCATTATGTGCATTGTGTTCTGCAGAGGAAGTATTATGTATACCATGCTTGTGTTTGTGTTTGGGTGATCTCTGGTATTTAGGTTTGTTTCTGGTGAGGACCTTTGCATACGTAGGTATGTGTGATGAGTGTTTGGGTGGAGCAGGAGGTGAGGTGTGCATGCTGACAACCCGCTCATTGTCATATGCAGTGACTGGTATGTGAGAGAGCATGGATTCAAGGTTCTTAATATAGTTGCAAGTCTCACATGTTGAGTTTGTGTGGACTAGGAATAGAAGGTTGTCGGTGAACATGAAGCAGTTGCTACACTGCCTCAGGATGCCCATGTCGAAAAAACTGTAGGAAATTGTCCATCCATAGTGTTAGGTAAATTTATATGGTCAGGAAAAGAGGTCACACTCTGGAATGGCTAGTTGGTGAGAGGTGTGTTGGTACCTCTGAGGCTAGGCTTAGTGTTCCACCTGATGGTAGATCAGGGCCATGAAAAGCCTCTGGAGGACCACAAGCAAAGTGCTAAGGGAAAATTTAACAAGCAAAACATTTGTGTTTAAAACCACTAATGGTAACTGCCACTACACGCAAACAAGCGCAAGCACACGGCTTAAATAAAACAAGAAATAACCCTTTTAACTCAAACTATCCAATAAGGACACTCTCTCTGAACTCTATTCCAATCACCCTTGATTAGATGGGACCCAGAGAACACTCTCTTCCTACAAGGGTGCAGAAAGGCCTTCACCGGCAAAGATGGCTTGAATCTGATGCTCAGAAGTTACAAAATGGACCAAGAAACAGCAAATCTGGAATTTGGCAATGCTACAGCTGAATTAGTACAGTATACAGTAAAATACAGCAAAAAACAGTTCAGACAATTCAAACAGACAGCAGAATTCAAACTGAAAGCAGCGAATGCCTCAGGTCTTTCAGTAACTCAGTGAAGAGCTGGTTTTAATGCTCAAGTGATACCAAGCAGTCTAGATTCAGCAAGTCTAAATCTGGCCTACGCTATAAAATGTAGAAGTGCTGGAAATTCAAAGTGCATAATATCACAGTCACTACAGAAAAATAACTTTTAAATAAAGTAGAAATTCACCAGCAATTCCCAGATTAGAAGGGTATAGGCCACATCAACAGTGTATACGCATTCAGTTTTCACCCAGGACAACCTAACATTTCATTGTCCCTGTGGCATGCTCCATATATATGTTAGCATTGATAATAATGTAAAAACTATAATAAAAACCTAACCAAGCTGGAGTTTTCACTGTGTGATACCTTAAACCTCCTGTAATAGAGGCTCGTGGGATATATGCAAATGGCCCCTTAAGGGCATCACATTTTTTCAGATATATGGCTTCTGAATGTCCATAACTTTTTAACATTCAGGCCAATAAAGCCAAACCCTGCTAGCTATGGAAATGTATGTTTCAGTCTTTTTATGACCTTATCAGCACAGCATAAAGCATTGTTGCCTCACAGCAAGAGGTTCTCCCATTCGATTCTTGGTTGGAGCGCCTTCTGTGTGACTTCTCCATGTCCTCCACGCGGTTGAGTGGTGTTCGAAAGACAAGAGTAGAATGGGCGTGCCTTCGTTGAAGGTTGGACATCAAGCTGGCACCTTGGCACCCATAAAAAATCTACTGCCAATCATTAGCAGACCGGAGTCCCGCTGTGACGACCCCTAACTGGGAAAAGCCAAAAGAAGAACATCAGCACAGCATAAGTGGACTGTTTAACGTATCATACAGTAAAAACTGTAACTTGCCTGTAACTTGCCTAGGTTTTTCTTGTAGTTTTTATATATATCTGGATCTGCTTTGGAAGCTCAAACTTTTAAAACTTCGAACTTCATATGGTTGAAATAATAACTTCAAAGTTTTGAAAGTTCAAAACTTTAACAAACAAATATATATATATATATATATATATATATATATGTGTGTGTGTGTGTGTGTGTGTGTGTGTGTGTGTGTGTGTGTGTGTGTGTGTGTGTGTGCATGTGTATATGTATATATATATATATATATATATATATATATATATATATAGATATATATGTATGTACATACAGGTTCATAGGTTCATAGGTGTGTACTAGGCTAATGACCCTGAAGCCTTTACAAGCCTAGCCCATAGGATTACCCTGGCATCGTGCCACCTGACCTTAGTTCCCAGTGCTTCTGTCGAGTAGAGCCCCTGAAGTGATCCCTGGGGTGAATTTTCTATTTCCCATTCACTTATCAAGATTTTTCTTGAACAGGGCCAGTGAGGTGCTCTGCTTTCCATGTATGAGAAGTCTATTCCATAGCATGGGCAGTCTCTGGGTTATGAAACCCTGACATTTGAAGTAACAAAGTTAAAATACATTGAGGAACTAGGAATAGAGCTCTGCAATTCCTCGTTAGTATATGTTGCATGAGGAGTCACATATTTTCCTTTTGGTATCAGGTGAGCTGGGAAAACTTGGATAATTGTGCTACATAAAGCATACAATTTTTTTCAAATCTGGCTGAATGAAAGCAACAAGCATTATGTGCAGGTAAAAGACAACTCCTCTTTGTACTTAATATCAAAAATAAAACCTGAGTATGTCACGTGTTTATGACCCTTTATTTCCTGCTTGATATGTACAACAATGTCAAAAGAATGATAAAAGCAGCATGTATTCTTATACACTCAATGCATAACCAGAGTGCATGGCAACTCAATCGTAATACATTTGCCTTACAATTCAGGATCTGGAGTTTAGCCCTGATGTCTTGTTTTGGGCTTTCTGGAGCTTATCATGTTCACCCTGTGAGTGACAGACTGAGTGACTGTTTTTTCATCCGCTTGTGTCAAAAGGCTTTAATCAGATAGAGGTATGCTGTGTAAAATATATAGCCACCATCTACAGTTTCTATGATCCATTTGAATATGCTTACTATGTTGACAAGACTAAACTTACACTTGATGGGGTAAAATACATATTTGTATGAAGCAAGCTGGAAACTGTCCATAACTTCCTCAGAATGTCTCTAAGTTTGCCCCATTTTGTTCTGTTCCTTACAAAATGTGTTTTTCTTGGAAAATCATTCAGGAATATAGTCACTACATAATGTTGTTTGAGTTTTCATCTTTATTTCCTTCAGAAAAAAAACATAATATTATTTTAGCAACTTTGCAACTGTATGAGGACAATATTTAAATTCTGCTGTTGATTCTGGTGCTAAAAGGTTAACAACTACTTAGTCAAAGTCAAAGTAAACTTTCCAGTCATTTAGAACTACACATGTGTAGCCTAAATGTAGCCTAAAGGAAATTTCATGCATCAACTCAATTCTTGAGATGACAAAGCAAAGTGAAACAACACATACAAGCAGATGAATAAACATAACTACCAAATACAATACTATTCCCAATACATGCAAAAAAGAGCAGAGACATTTAACAACACTCATATTCGAAAAGAATACCTACCCTTTTTAAAGTAAAACAAAGCACACTAATGATTGAAATACCTAAGTTATTTGTCTAATATTGCACTTCAGCAAGTTAAATACTGACTATGGATATAATAAATAAATAAATATTGCACTTACTTGGAATATATAAATATATATATATATATATATATATATATATATATATATATATATATATATAGCTATATAAGTATATATATTGCACAAATCAATAAAAGCTGACATTATGTATTCAGACTCCTGGGACTAGTGCCCGAGTTAAGAATTCTAATCACTGTAGGGTTGAAACTGTTACTGAATCTTGTAGTCCTGCAGTGGATGTTGCAATATCTCCTGCCTCGTGCCAGATGCATAAACAGTCCATGAGCAGGAAGTGTGTTGCCCTGTATTATTTTGGTGGCCTTTCAGATGCTTCTTCTGAATAAAGATGTTATATTGATGGAAGACTGGAACCTGTTACCTTCTCTGCAACCCTCACCACTCTTTGTAGCGCCTTCCTTTCTGTAACTGTGCAGCTTCCAAACCACACTGTGAAGTTGCAGGTGAGGGTGCTCTCTATTGCACCACTATAGAAGGTGGAGAGAATATGAGGAGGAAGCTTAGCTTTTTTCAGCCTTCTTAAAAAGTGGAGGCATTGGTGCGCTTTCTTGACCAGTTGGCTAGTGTCTCTCAACTACGAGAAATCATCTGATATGTGTACACACCCAGGAATTTTGTACTCTTAACCCTCTCCACACTCTTACAATTGATCCAAAGCACTGGGTGGTTTCTTCTCCTTTTTCTGAAGTTGATGATAATTTCTATGTTCTTGCTTACATTCAGGTTAAGGTTGTTCCCCTTACACCAACTGATCAGAGATGCCACCTTCTCTCTGTACACACTTTCATCCTTGTTTGCGATAAGTGCTACGACTATGATGTCATCAGCAAACTTGATGCTGTGGTTGGACTTGTACTTAGCATAGAGGTCATGGGTCAGAATGGTGAATAACAGTGGGCTAAGAACACATCCCTGTGGAACTCTGGTATTAATTGTGATGCATTTTGATGTGTTCTAACCTGAACACACCCTCTGTGGTCTCTCAATCAGGAAGACCAGGATCGAGTTACAGAGATGTTTACTGATTCCCAAATGTGCCAGTTTTTCTATCAGCTGCATTGGTACCATCATATTAAAGGCAGAGCTGAAGTCTATGAACAGCAGCCTCACATAGTTATCTTTGACCTCTAAATGTTCAAGGGAGATGTGTAGTGCTACTGATATGGCATCAGCCGTGGATCGGTTAGCTCTGTACACAAACTGCAGAGAGTCAAAATCAGAAGGTAGGCATGATGAAAGATGCTTTTTGATCAGCCGCTCAAAACATTTCATAACAGTAGATGTCACAATTGGTCTGTAGTCGTTTGGATGCATTACTGTTTCATTTAGTTTATTTATTTTTGTTGTGATAGTTGTACATCTATACTGTCTCTGCATGGAAATGATTAACCTCTACTTGATCATTATTCTATTGTGATCTGTGTGGAGAAACTTGGAATACTTTAATACGTGGCTATTATTTGTGTGGAGCACAGCTGAAATGTGTTACATAGTAATCACTTTGTAACAATTAGAAGTCTGAGGTGTTCACAGACATTGTGTGGTGGTGAGGATAGGGGCTATCTGTGGTTGGAAGCAAATGATCCTCTAGACATTTGCTTCGTTTAGGCACTTATCTGGCTTTACAGAGCTAGTATATATTTTAAGTCAGATAAATACTTTACTCTGATTACTGCTATTTCTATGAAAGAAACTTGAAGTACATTACTGTGACCTTTTTCATTACTATTATTATTATTATTATTATCATCATTATTAGTAATAGTAGTACTACTACTGCTACCATTATTATTACTATATTGCCACAGTCAGACATCTGACTGACTGTAATTGATTGGTATAAAGGTCATCTGTTGATAAAAGTGATTTGACACTGCTGTTATTTGATAATTTTTAGACAGCAGTCACGGATCTGTAATGGCAGTGCCACACAACGTATTGTATTTGATGAAATTACTGTATAAAACTAGAACTGTTGTGCTTATATATGTGTGTGTGTGTGTGTGTGTGTGTGTGTGTGTGTGTGTGTGTCTGTGTTGGGGGGGGGTTAGTGTATTTAAGAGTAACTAAGTTACTTTCCATTACAAACATCAGCATTGCATCCAAAAAGAAATACTGGGGTCTGGCAGGAGCAGAATGTATGTGAAAGCATGTGCTCACTGGCACAATGATTCAGTTAGCAACACTGTCATCTCATGGCACTGGCCCTAATTGAGGTTTTGGCTGTGGCATTGTCTGTATAGTGTCTATATACATTTTCTATCTTTGTTTGTGTGAGTTTAACCATATGCTCTGGTTTCCTCCAACACCCCATAGACATGTCCTAGGTGAAGTTGTGTCCGTCCGATTTCTCTGTAGGTAAGTGTGTGTGTGTGCGTGTGTGTGTGGGTGAGTGTGCGTGTGTGTGCATGTGTGTATATGTGCATGTGTGTATGTGTCATTCTGTCTGTCTGTGTTTGTGCATCTTGTGATAGATCTAGCATGTCGGGACAGTGTCTGTATGTGTGTGCATGTGTGAAAAATCAATGCATAGTGTAACATACTTGGCTTGCCAGGATTAGTGTAAATATGTTTCTATGTGTGTTCGAAAAGATCATACGTTTTTGACTGTGGACACTTAACAATATTAATGGGTACATACATACATGCATAACTCTTCTTGGTAATAATAAAAAAAATTATAAAAGGTCATCTTTTAAAAATAAATTTAAAAATGCATCACAGATCATCCAGACCCTCAGTGTATCTGGGGGACCTAGTGATCCCCAAAACCCAAACTGTATCAGTGGATTTTGACCTAGGCTTAGTAGTTGCTTGCACCTAAACCCCACATAGTTTAAACCCTGTTTTACTCAAAGGTGAGCACAGAAGTATGCTGTATCCTGTTGGGGTGCCAGTGACAATGTACTCAATATTTTTTTTTAATTTTATTGCAATCAAACATCAAAAGGTATACACAGAAAGTCACTTTAGCTCTTGTGCAGGTTGCTAAGGACAATGTGGTAGTTATGTCTATTACTTTCCTCATAAGCCTGATCGGTGTGCATAAAAAGTCACTATAACTGTTCTAGTCAGAATATTTTGCCATGATTATTGCTTTTTATTTTACTTCCCTCAGAATCACACATCAGATGCATATGCAGGTGGATATGTTTTGGGAGTTGTCATAAGGGCACATGTTGTTTTTAGTCATCTGATACCAAAAGGTTGAAATATCTTACTGAGTTTTATGTATTTTAGTTTCCTCAAAGTATGAAACTACAGGAGTACACAGAAGATGGCTGTCTTCTGGGGGCAGGGGTGAGAAGGCATGCTGTATATATCTATGACAGCAGCTATCTGAAATATATTACTGTGGCCATTTGTCCCTTCACTTTCTTCTCAGGTTAACACCAAAAGGATAAAAGGGGGAGGCAGGCACTATTCCCAGATCTGATTTATATAACCATGGCTTCTCAGTCTGTTGTGAACTGCTACTTCATCTGCTTTCATCTGCTTTAAATGTTAAACATTGAACACAATGTATTCTATCCTTGCAAGAAATAAATAAGACCAAATTTCTTTCCTTACCCATGATCTCTGTTCAGGACATCACTGGATTAATAAGGTTAGAAAAAAGTTCTGAAATTCATATCTGAGCATCTACAATGCTCCTGATTTCTAGTAGCCTGGTTGTCCCAAGATCCCTGCCTTAATTCATTTATCTCCCCACAGTTATTACAGTTCAGTTTTAATTAGTTGAATTATGTTGAAATGATGCAGGTAAAAGGAAATTCGAAAAGTAAGAAATACATTTTTTTCCCTAGTCATGATTTTTATTCAGGTCATCACTGAATAAAAAGGATGTTAAAAAGCTGTAAAATGCACCTCACAGCATCTGGAAAACTTATGGCTTCTAATGGCTTAGCAGTCCTCAGAACCCAGTTGAATTCATTGCAAAGACATACATCTGGAGCATTTCTCCCCGGGCCTCCGCTGAAAACTGGCTTCGTTCTAAGTCAGACTTTCCCGGTTAACAAATGTTAAATAAATAAATAGAATAAATCATTCATTCATTTTATTTATTCCTTCCACATGTATTGCATTGCAGTGTTGCCCAGGTGCCTTGCATTGCAAGGATGCAGGAAAAGCTGATGAGTTAGAAAAATGTGAGAAAATGAAGAGAATAGTAACATGGGTGGTCTGGGGGGGGGGGTAAGGATGGGGTCAGACTGTGAGTGATGTGCTTCGAGTGCCCTTTGCCTAAGGTAACTTTTTACCTATTGCTAGCTCTGAAGGCAGCAGCTCTGTATCCAGATATACAGTGACCTTCAACTACGTGAATCTTTTCCTTTTAAAGCTGTGTCTGCATTTCCTTCGAGATGAGAAAAAACACTGTCCTTCATCACAAAGCTTTTGCAGACAAGTTTTCATCATTTCTTATCAAGCTAAAATATACAGTGTGCTTTTATTGTAGAGGATTATTGTCGAGCCACAGACTGTAACTTACTGGTTATGTGCCCAAGACATGCATGCCAAGAAATTCACCCCAGGAACAAAGCTGCATATCCAAGGATCCCATTCCAATAATTCCATAAAAAGCTCTGAAAAAAAGAATAATTAATATTTCTAAATAGGATCATATGAAAAACTGATTGGGTATTAGAAACTAGTAAAGTCAAACTATTTCCAAAATTCTGAGTTTAAAAGAATAATGCATTAATCATTTTTGTTCATTTTAATAAGTACAATAGTTATCAATGCATACTTGATAGTGATGAGATATTTTTAGGCATAAAGACTGTTTATTTATAAAGTTAAACTAGCACTGATATTAATTATTGTGAAATAAAATTACATTAAAGGAATTTCTGACAATCACAGAACATTTTATAGGAAAGGGTCCCAATATTATTCCCTGTATATTTATTAAATATATGTTAACTATTTTATAATTACAGTTCTTTATACATGGAGACCAAAATAGCTGAAGATAATCAGGATTTGGGACAATGCCTTCTTAAAAGGAAAGAGTTTTTTCATAGTTTGATCATCTTTATAGTTAGTAGTATTCTGGAATCACACCTAGCTGTGTTCTGCCCCCCCACCCAGTAGTCTTTCTGCCATAATAATGTGAAATGTTTTTCAGCTTGTTTCTCCCACATAGTTCCTTAATATTTTTCTGTCCATTGATATGGAATGGGAGCACTCAGAAGAACTGTGCATTATTTAAGAAACTCTGGAAAAGTTACGTGTGCTTTTTTGTCAGTCATTTTTTTAACTGATGTTCTGTAACATTTTCTAAGCTGAGATATATGGACCTTTGATATTTTCCATCTTCAGACAGTGACTGAAATGAGATGCTTCTGTAAAGCAGTAAACATTTTATTTTACCTAAAGTATCATCCTCATCTTTTTCAGTTTGCTAGTCAGAGATGTTTTCCTCCTTCTTTTTATGACCTGAGCAGCTCACACAGCTGTGAGAATAGCACTTGCTTCTCTTTGGAGAACACTAGATCCTATGCTGTTTGATGTCAGTAAGATTTGAGATAAGCCTTAATTCCAAGGGATTCAATAGAGTTTTACCTTCAGAGGAAGTAAAAGGCAGCTAGATTCCAAACACTTTACTATGCAGGCTTTTTCTACTATGAAATGTTGACTTCTTTAAAGCCAAAAATCTAAAAAGATGGTAAAAAGCCAGAAATACAGGAGGACAAAGGCATCAATTGTAATGTTTTTTTTTTGCAGGTGAGTAAGCCTCCCACCCCACCCTCTAAACTTACATATGCCTAGTCCATGGTCTGTTCAACTTGAAGAAGAGAGAAATCTTCCAAAACCATTGAATTTTTGCCTACACACACATAAAATGCAACTGCAATGATTTCCAGTGGGAAACAGTGTTCAGGGTCATGCCTTTCATTATATATATATATATATATATATATATATATATATATATATATATATATATATATATATATATATATATATATACATATAGATGCTACTGCATATCAAGCAATTTCACCTCAAGCAACTGTTGGGAAGCTGGGCTTTTCTTATACCATGAATCCTAAAACATAATGAACAATAAGTAATTGGAATTACGGAGGCACAATAACGCAAGATATCATCCAAAAGCATTGCAATTTACAGTGAAGAAGTCAAATACTAAATAATGGCACTCAAAGTGAAAATCAGCTGTCACGTTTTATCTTGGCAATGCAGAAATCATTTTCTAGGCAGAAGTAAGCACCATGCTATGAGGAAGCATTGCATCTGGGGTGTGGTTGTTCTTTAATGTAGTCTAGTAGGTATGTCAAAATGTATTCTTAATTATACAATAAAGGGTACAAACTAAACGAAGAAGCCACTAGATTCAATAACTGAATTTTATAGAAAGGCTGTCATTTATCTGTCACTCACTGTTGCAATATTCAATAGCAGAGCATGAGGCAAGTCAATAACTGAAGTTGTTGTCTTAATGATAATACACAGTCAGCAGGATTCATGATGGCTTGCACGGAGTCTAAGAGTCGTGTAAGACTCCATGCAGCCATCGCGATCCAGGAACAGCCCAAAATCCCATGTAAGAGACAGCTAAAACGACTCTTACATGGGCAGGGCGTAGATATGCTAATCACCCCACTTGCAGCTGAAAGGCATACAAATGAGGTAGATTAGCGATCCACGAAGCTGAAACCAGTCCGTGTAAGAGTCGTGTTAGTTGCAGAAATGTACTCAGTTGAAAACTGAGTACGTTACTGCAAATAACACAATGGAGCCATGACAGCCCCAAATAAAGTGTGAAAATGTTGCAGTCAGCATGCCAATGGCCAAATATGTGGCCATTGGCATGGTAACCCTATGCAAACATGAAATTAAATATTTTTTTTTTCGGAGATCGGCGATGTTTAAATGCAGCGCAGCCCCGCGCAAATGGGCTGCGCTATATAAAACAGAAAAATAAAGGTTTGAAACCCACAAATGTGGGTTTTATGTAATGCATGGATTCGCAATGCAGGGACTAGCAGACCAAAAACAGCATGGCCACTGTCTAGTGGTTGCTAAGGGGGGAAGCTGAGTGTAAGACATGTAACTAAGCATTAGTAGGCAATCCTATGTAAATGAGTGGTAGGATAGTGAATCACACTGTCACATACCAAATGAGCACATTCCGTGTAATGTAAGAGTTAGATAAGGGGGAGTAACAGAGTAGAAGATAGGTGACATCACAGGGGGAAATGTCAGGAAGAAAGCAAGCTCATTGGAGCAAAGTGGTATGTGAAAGATGTCAATCACACAGCAGAAAAAGAGGAGTGTCAACAGATAAGCATGGGAAAGTCAAGAAATGGAAGGTGTACACTGTGGCCAACACCAAAGTGTCTTGCTGTACGTGCATGCGTGCATGTGCGCGCTGGGAGCCGCGAGTAGGACAGAGTGTGCGCGTGTAAGGCAGAGTAAGCATGTAGGAACCTGTTTAAAGATCTGTAAACCTGTTTGCACAGGTGTGCGTGCATTTTAACCCAAATAAGCAGATTCTAGTCCGTGTAAGCATGTGTGCGCATGTGGTAGCCACTGTGAGCGTGTTTTTGCTGATATGTGCGCTGCTCCCCCCTGAGAAAACAGAGAGGAAAAGGAAGCAGAAGAAATAGCAGGAAACTAGCAGGGAATACTTGTAGAGGTAGCAGGTGAAAACAATTAGAAGCAGGCAATTACACAGGCAGAATACAAGCCCAGCCCAGCACTTAAAACACTGCAAGCAGCATTGCAGTATGTTTCTGCCAAGAGACACTGCAAGACAGGAGTAAGCTAGTAGAAGTGAAAACTGAAAAAGCTGCACTCAGACCAAACATGCTAGGGGCTGCCATAGCTGTCATAAGGAGACATAGGAGACTTGCTGAGGGTGGTGACAATGGAAATGCTGCCAGACAACCCACAGTGAGGAGACGGAGAAGAGTGTACAGGCCCAGGGTCACTTACCAGGGGTTACATGAGCTGGAGATAGTGGAGCGCTATAGAGTGGATAAAGACCTCCTGCAGCAAATTGTTGAGCTGTGCAGGCCATGCCTCACACACAGAACCAACAGAGGGGAACCCATCCCAGTGGAAACCAAGGTATGTGTTGGCCTAAGAATACTAGCAACAGGTACCTTCCAGAGACCAACTGGTGATATGATGGGGGTATCACAGGCATCAGCCTCCAGGGTACTGCACCAGTTCCTGGATGCCATGTCAGCACATGTCGGTGAGCATGTATATTTCCCCAATGCCCATGAGGTATTGGCCAGCAATATGCGTCTTTTCCAGCAAATAGCGGAATACCCTGAGGTAGTGGGTGCAATAGACTGCACGTACATATGCATCAAAGCACCAGCCGGTGAGCGGGGTAGGGCCTACATTAACCGCAAGGGCTTCCCCTCCATCAACTGCCAGGTCATGTGTGATGCCCAGGGCATAATAATGAATGTGTGTGCTGGCTGCCCTGGGAGCTACCATGATTCCCATATCTGGCATTTGACGCAGCTGTACCAGACATTTGCCAATGGGGACAAATCACATGGTCACCTAGTGGGGGATGCAGGTTATGCACTGGAGCCGTGGCTGATGACACCCATCAGAAACGCACACACACCTGAACAGGAATGCCAGAATGAGGCACGCGCACAAGCACGTAATGTAATAGAGCGTGTGTTTGGGCTGCTCAAGTCACAGTTCCGGTGCCTGGACACATCTGGTGGAGCCTTGCAGTACTCACCAACTACATGTACCCAAATTGTCATGGTATGTGCTATGCTACATAATATGATCCTGCAAAAAGGTTCATAGGTTCATAGATTAGTACTAAGCTAACTGTCCTTGCGAGCCATTTTAAGCTTAGCCAATTATCCCTTGTGAGACTCAAACCCTGCACCTTGTGTTTGTAAGACAAACACCTTAACCATTAGGCCACCCTCCCAACCCCAACTCCCAGCTGCAGCAGGACCAGCATAGGGCTGGGACAAACAGCCCCCCACCATTGCCAAGGCCATCACAGGCAGAGTGTGACTCGGAGAAGGAACAACCTGAGCCTGCCCCAGTAGGCAGAAGGAGGTGTGCCCAGTATGCCCTGGCCTTGGCAAAGAGGCAACGCATAGCACATACACTGGCTCAGTAGGAACCCTGGTTATGATACCCCTCTCTGACTCACTCATATAGGAAAAGGGATGCCTAACATGACACAACCTGCTCTCAAACATGTACAGGGAGTATAGTATGTGCATCTGACAGAGGCATCCCTGCAGCACCACCTGAGGCATGATTGCCATGTGTTAAGCAATGTAACACCATCTAGTATATGCAAACATGAAGACCCAACCTAACATCTCACCCTCACCAAGCATGATGCCACACTATGAAGACAAGAAGATCAAGTACAATAATTGGCTGAGGTATTGCTGTTAGCAAGGGGGAACACATGGCTGACAGCCTGGGCTGACATGCCAAGCAAGACATGATACCCCACCTGCTAGGGTTGGCACGCACGCAGCACACCTGGCTGTGTAGATACTGGCAAAGGCTGTTGTCACCCACACTGTGCCTGGAATAGGTAAGTCTGGAAACACAAACCCACCACCATAGGTAGCACAAGGGATAATAACCTGGACGTAATGCTACCCAACGTCAGAAGTCTAACCTGCAAGGTGCATGCAGACCAAACCCACCACAGCATGGAGAATGGTAATATGTGTTCTGTAACAGAAACCTGGGCAAGGCCCAGAAGAGCACCCTAATACTACCAGGTTATGCCTCATACCATGCTCTACAGCTCCAAAACATGGAACACATGACAATAGGAGTGTGGCTACCAGTAATTATCAAGAATAACCACACCCCCAGGTTGGTACCACAGCAAGAAGCAGCATGGACTATCCACGGGCAAGTAACACTGTCTCAAACTGTGTACCTGTTTGAAGCCTGCTGCAGACCACACATGCAAACCCAGGTACCCCAGCCAGCCTTCCTGAAGACACTTCAGAGTATGAATGTCTCAACAAATACCAAACAAGGCACACACAAAGTATGACATAGGTGGCAATCCATTATGTATGGAAGAAGTAATCATGGACCTAGGGACACAAGTGGACGGTAACCTGTCATGTGACACTCACACTGCCAAGGTGGCCAGGAAGACCTGTTATATTTCCCACCTTAATATGAAAGGATGCACATGTAGAGCTACAGAGGTCACTGTGCCCCCATACTCTTCCCTTATCAGGCCCATATGTGACAACAATGCCCCAGTTCAGATGTACCTTACCTTACACATGCAACAGTCAGAAAGACCCGAAATGTATCCCACCAACAGGATAAAGGGTCCAAACATTGGACATCTGCAGCCTGGCTGGAGAAACCACAGCCCAATTCAGAAGCATACTGCACAGTCAGAGGTGATGTATGCCTGATGTACAAGGCCATGTCCAATCCAGAATGAATGGACATGCTCCACTGCAGAAACCTCAAATCCAGCAGACACACCACAGTGAGATATCTGAACCTCTACACATAGATTAATAGGATGTGCTGGAGGGACAGATCCATAACCCAGAGGCTCCTGACACTCTGGAACAGAATCCCAGTCCATGATAGGCTGAGCTCCACACACAAACTCAACAAGAGAAATCCGGTGAAGTGCATGGGAGTTAGTAGGTGTACACTGGGGGCCATCCCTGTGTCACATATAGGAAAGTAAACCGTATGTGGGCATACTATGCACATTGCAAGGGGTGTTGAGACCCACACACAGTCTGTCCGTGCTCAAACAAGCCAGGGCAGATAGCCTAGTATGAACCTATGAACCTATGATGATACAAATTGTGCAGGATACAAAGGATTATCACACAGCTGTCCTAACTGATGGTAGGAACCATGGTGATAATTCACAGTTATGCTCTGCAGCACTCTAATATCACAAACAATACACCAAACCCACACACATTGCCAACAGCCTACCGAACAGATTCCTTCCAACCTCCCCACCAGCACCTAACTGGCAAATATCTATCCCAGGAGAGTGCTGGCCCTCCAACATTGCAGATGCTGAGGTAACGGCCAGCATCCACAAAGCACAGCACACAGCATCAATGGTACCAGATGGTGTCCTGGGTTGTGTCCAACAAGTACTGTAAGAAGAATGGGACAGCAAATAGCATTACTGTGCACTATCAGTCCTACCACAGGATATGTACCCAAAGAGCAGTGTACAGCAACAGTGGTCCCACACCACAAAGGGGGTGCCTGCATGGATACTGCAAACTATCACCCCTCAACCCTGACTATCTAGGTTGGCAAAGTAATGGAGAGGATGATCATGGATCCCATGAATAATGAGATTGGGTACCTACAGACATTGGACCCTACCCAGTGTGGCTGTCATAGGGCAGAACCTGCCCCTTACACATGTCTGACTCATGTGAAATGTGCACCAAGCCCTTTGATGTGGGGAATGTTGATCACACAGCCTATCTGGACCTTGCTAAACCCTTCCATACAATACCCTAGTTGGCGGTACAGATAAGCTCACCAGCCTAACTATAAACCTCTATGCAAGTAGATGGGTTTCAAACCAGCTCAAGGACAGAACTGACCTGGTAGACATGCTGTAGCCATGGCAGACTGCAAACCAGGTACAACTGGCATCCCACAAGGCATGGTCCTGGGACCTCTCTTGTATGCTATATATGTCACATAGGTACAGGCCAACATGGACGGACTCTGTCTGAACAGGTTTGCAGAGGACTACAAACTGGCACCATATCGGACCCTCCAGCTGATACAAGCAACCTACAAAAGGCACACATAGAAACACACAAGTGGTGCCACAGCCATGTCAACAAGCTAAATGCAGAATAGTGTATAGTCAACCCTTGTGGAAACACAGTACATGGCCAGAAATTACCACATAGGTGTTAACCCAGTAAGTACATCAGGAGAAATAAGAGACCTGGGGACACAAGGTGATAGATATTCTGCATGTGACAACCATGTGTCTGTAGTGGTTACAGTAACATACCATATACCCACCTAATCATGAAGGTAAGCACAGCTTGGTTAGGGTAGGTCAATGTGCCTCTTCAGTCATCTATCAGCAGCCTCACAGGGATCCTTCAGGGATGTACCATAGCAGACACCTTCAGCAACTGGAAAGACCACACAAATACCCCACCAGGAGGATCATAGAGCTATAACAGATGCCATGTGTTGCCTGAGTAAAGAAACTGCAGCTCCACACAGTGCCATACTGCCTGGCTGGAGGTGAACTGTGCCTGATGTATAGAGCCATGACCAACCTGGTATCAATGGACATTTGGCACCATGTAAACACTGAATGCTGGTGACCTATGCAGCTGACAGGCCTGAAACCCAGCACAGACATAAACAGGACATGCTGTACCGATTGGTCCATAACCCAGAAGCTCACTCCACTCACGACTAAACTCCGACTACAGGATATCCAGGGAGTCCCTCAGTGACTGTCATCCAGAGGAATCATGATGACTGGATGGGAGATGGTAGGTGTACCCTGGATATCACCTGTATGTCACAGGTAGACAGAGGCACAGCACACTAACCATGACATATGCCATGGCAAACACCAGTAAATGTGTGTTGAAGGACAAACACTCTCTGACTAGCATTACAAATGGACTAGGGTGCATGGCCATTGTTTGTCACTGTCCACACAAGTTGTGGAATACATTAACAATGTCAGACAATCATATACTATGCTGTCCATATCTTCACAAAATGCAACATGGTCATATCTGCACAACTGGCCCTCAACCAATCTGGTGTGCTCACTATAAATATTACAAGCAGTGATAGGACTGAAACCGATTATACTTTCCACCACAGTAAAAGTACTGCACCAGTACACTATACGACAATACAACTGTTTGGTCAGCAGGAAAGGATGATGACAACTGTATGCAAACTATCCCATGGTGACCCTGCAGATACAGCATAATGCCTGTTAGGTTCAGACACAAAGCAGTTGGGCAGTAAGAACACAACCTGATGTCCAACACTCAACTGTACATGTGATATATAGATGGCATCCACACACAAACACAAATGTGGTGGTCCACAAATCCCAACATAAGGAAAGGTCACACTGGGCATGCTCGCACACTTAGATAAATGAGATGTGGCAGTCAAGAAGCCATACAAACTGCGAACTGGGCATGCTCACACACTTAGGCCATGTCACAGTTCAGCAGTTACACACACATATCTGGCATTTCTATGTGTTAACACAGGAACCTCCCACAATACAGACATCTGCCCAGTGCACACAGTGAAGTTACAACAGAGACATAAGTAAAATACTGGGTCCCACTCATATGCAAACATCTCCCACAGTACACACATCGTTTATAGAGATAGGGAAGGCTATGGCAATAAAGACCCACAAACAGTATATGAGCAACAGATACTTGCATCGGACAGGTAAACATATGGCTGTAGAGTGCAATACCTGACTGTTGTCCCTAGGGAATACAGAAGGCTATCCACAGTGTATTTGGCGTCTGCTTCCACAGTACAGTAGGCCACTGTGCCTGTGCAAAGTTAATGCATAGATATGCTCTCCCCTGTAGTGATGGATAGTCACAGATGTACATACCTCTTCATCCATAATGATGTCAGCACACTATACATATGTCAGGAGCAGAAATTATACCCAGTAATGTGAATAGTGTGCTCCGCTACTGCGTCTCTAACAAGTGTCATAACATAGTTAGGTAGGGGTTTGAATCCTACAAGTGCTCAGTGTGTGTGTGAATGTGTGCCGGGGAGTAGTGTGTGCAATGCCATGTGTATGAGAAATGTCCCTTTTGGCAACTATTACTACACAACACATGCTGCATATTCCACTGTCTAAACACTGATGATGTCAGCACTCTAAGTACAGCAGGAGTAAACAATTCCCCCAGTAATGCAAATAGCGCGCTCTGCAAAAGCGTCTCTCACAAGTGTCATAACATAGTTAGGTAGGGGTTTGTATTCTGCAAGTGCCCAGTGTGAATGTGTGTGGGCGAGTAGTGTGTGCAATTCCATGTGCATGAGAAATGTCCCTTTTGGCAACTAGTACTACACAACACATGCTGCATATTCCATTGTCTAAACACTGATGATGTCAGCACCCTATAAGTACAGCAGGAGAAAGCAATCCACCTAGTAATGCAAGTAGCACGCTCTGCTAATGCATCTCTCACAAGTGTCATAACATAGTTAGATAGGAGTTTGAATCCTGCAAGT
This sequence comes from Protopterus annectens, assembly GCF_019279795.1. NCBI lineage: Eukaryota > Metazoa > Chordata > Ceratodontiformes > Protopteridae > Protopterus > Protopterus annectens. The sequence continues at coordinate 1,156,228,911 of NC_056729.1, read as the reverse complement.
GCCCAGTGTGAATGTGTGTGGGGGAGTAGTGTGTACAATTCCATGTGTATGAGAAATGTCCCTTTTGGCAACTAGTACTACATAACACATGCTGCATATTCCATTGTCTAAACACTGATGATGTCAGCACCCTATAAGTACAGCAGGAGAAATCAATCCCCCCAGTAATGCCAGTAGCGCGCTCTGCTAATGCGTCTCTCACAAGTGTCATAACATAGTTAGATAGGAGTTTGAATCCTGCAAGTGCCCAGTGTGAATGTGTGTGGGGGAGTAGTGTGTACAATTCCATGTGTATGAGAAATGTCCCTTTTGGCAACTAGTACTACACAACACATGCTGCATATTCCATTGTCTAAACACTGATGATGTCAGCACCCTATAAGTACAGCAGGAGAAATCAATCCCCCCAGTAATGCCAGTAGCGCGCTCTGCTAATGCGTCTCTCACAAGTGTCATAACATAGTTAGGTAGGGGTTTGAATCCTGCAAATGACCAGTGTGTGTGTGGGGGAGTAGTGTTTGCAATTCTATGTGTATGAGAAATGTCCCTTTTGGCAACTAGTACTACACAACACATGCTGCATATTCCACTGTCTAAACACCGATGATGTCAGCACCCTATAAGTACAGCAGGAGAAAGCAATCCCCCCAGTAATGCAAGTAGCGTGCTCTGCTAATGCATCTCTCACAAGTGTCATAACATAGTTTGGTAGGGGTTTTAATCCTACAAATGCCATGTGTATTTTTGTCACACAGTTTGTCCATGTGTGTGGGGTGTTGTTCCCAATATTGCACGACATACATTATATTAGTAATGTCAATGCACACATGATGTATGTGTGTGCCACCTACACATATGTACCTGTGAACTGCAAGAGTTCCCATGTCCGAAGCCTGCCTCATGTGAATACATGGAATATGCATCAGACAACTGTATGACTGTGGTGTTCTGTGCAGGGGCTGCATGTGGTATGTGATTATACAGTGTGGGTTGTAGATGGTGTCATCCCACCAGCGAGGGATACATGATTGGTCTGGAGCATATAGTCCACATGTTGGTGATGAACAGATGCAGCATGTTGTCACCACTGGTGGGAGTGGTAACAGGTTGTTCCATAGCAATGCAGGGAATGAATGATAGGAACCCTTCAGATAGGGTCTTGCAGCTAGAATAATGCTCACACTGCATGTTAGGGTAGTCGCAGTACAACCATATAATGGTGTGTGTATAGACCGTCATATTCCCAGTGTTGTCAGGAAGGGCAAGTGGGTTTCCTGGGTATGGGAGTGTGGTGTGCGCCAGGCTATGAACCTGAAGGCAGTCTAACCCACTGTGTCTTGCACATGGAGAGGCTCTGATGCTTTGTGCAGTGCCACCAACCTGGGGGTGTGTGTATCTGAGGTGACTTTGGATACATCCCCCCTGTTCTGGTTTGGTGCATGTGTAGGGGATGACAAGCATGGTATCAGGAATGACCTGGCACTGATGGTGTGCACCTGGGAGTCTTGTACTGCACGGATATTGCTGTACCCCATGCTAAGGACAGTTTCCACTGCATGCATCTTGAGGTTTACACTGCTGCTGTTGAGTAGCATTGCTATTAGTGTCCCATCCCATGTGATACCTGTGTAGGTGGCTATGTAATGTCAGCCTTGCATACAAAGGCACTATGTGTGTAGCAACAGCCTCTGCCAATATACAACGGCCCATGGGTGACAGGTGCAAGCTGTCCCAAGCAAAGCAATGTGGCATGTCCAGCATGTAATCCCACACTGACAGGCATTGGATCCCCTTTGAATGTCACTGAAAGATACGTTAATTGCAGAAACTGATGATCCTGTCTACATATTGTGGCAGCATTCATGGTGAGGGTGGGATGCTTCTCAAGGCCAGGGTCATACCAGTCTGTGCCACAAGCTCAGAGAGCCCTTCTATGTCCCCTAACATGTAGTCCAGGGAGGTGCGTCAGAGGTCATACACACTGGCACAGACAATGACTGAGTCATACTTCTACATGCCTTGGAGTGACCGGTATGCATGTGTTATGTGGTGGATCATAGTGCCCGACGGGCAGCTCAGCATGACCGTCACCTTGTTCAGCCTGGGAGCAGGACCTCAGTGTACTTGACGATAGAGGTACCTCATACAACTGTAGCAGGTGTGTTGTCTAGCTGTATGTCCTGTGACTGTTTGGCATACAGGCTTTGTGAGCTATGTGTTGCATGTGCTCTGCTCTGGCTTAACGTTTGCTTGTGTGTCTGCTTTGCAGATGTCAGCTGCTCAGGCAGGATGCTATTCTGAGAGCCCAATAATGTACCTGTGTGTTTCTGTGTTTGGATTGTGGTCGTGGCAGGTCTATGGGAGACTGGTACTGTATTCACTGTAGTATCCCACTCCACCTGACAGGGAATGCCAGAGCTGTGTAAACAGAGCTTAGCCCCCAGTTTGGCTATGTGGTTGCATCTCTCACATGTGTTGTATGTGTATGGGAAGGGAAGAGGGTTGTCTGTGTACATGAGGCAGCTGTAACATTGCCACATGACTCACAGATTCACCAACTGGACCTGAGAGTAGATCAACAGGTGACCTTTGCACATGCTACCATAGCATTGTGACTCCCATACTAAGTAACGACACATAGGGCCAATGGGGAACAAGGTACTCAAGGTGACTATGTGAGGGTGTAGTGCTCCTGATTTGTTAGTGCTGGCATATATGAATGCTGTCTTGAGCAAATGTGAGGTAAGTCATATGCAATGTGTTACAGGCAAGCTACATGCAAACAGGACAAACAGTGATGTTCTGTCAAGTGACACATGGACATCAGTACAGTAAGCAACACAGATGTCACTAGGGATCCACAGAGGCACTGTATATCTGCACTGCAGGTGGAATCAGTGTTCCAGGAACATAACAGGCAAACATGCATACAAACAAAGCTATAGTCAGCAGGCCTGTATGTAGACTATGCTACAACAAACAAGGTGTACGACTTCCAGTAGGTAACAGTGCATATATGCAGGCACTATAAGCCAGTACCCAGACATTCACAGGTCAGACGGGCTGGGTCCAGCCACACCACACACAAGTGTATAGACCACGTACCTTCATAATGTTGAATAACTGGCCTGATACCCAAGTGCTCATACCTGTAATAATACACATGTCAAATAACAGACACTGAACCCTCACTCAGCAGTTCCAGACTTAGTATGATGTATGCTACCTGTCCTGGCACCACAGTATCCTTGACATGTATGGACACTCTCCCTCCTGTCATAGTCAGTTCTGTGTTTTGGTGCTGTCATGCATGGTATGAGGTGTGACCTTGTAGTGCCAGTGTGCTCTTGTGAGCCTTGAACCTGTTGTGTAGTACTGCACAGATATCAACATCCTGAAACATCTGCATTGCAGAGTCGTGTGTGGACAGCATGCAACTCGCAGTTGACATGGCCATCATTGAGTATCAATATGTACATTGTTGTATCCCCTGTGCTACCTATGTAGGTGACCATCCCTTCACAGCCTCACCACCAGTATGCAAAGATGTGCAGACAGAACACTGTGATAATTACTATGGGTGTACAAAACAATACAATGACATTCATACTGTAACTGCATCAGGCATGCAGGTATATACCCACAATGCTATCATTACACTGTACTGTTGTCAACATCATACTATTACAATACGTCTATGTAGTCACCCTGTGCATCAGCACCATGTTAACCTGTTCCTGTACCGATTTTACAGATTGCAGGAAGTGGCACAGTTTCATCATATGCACAGTGTGTGTACCTGGTATGCCTGAGTCTGCCACTGATACAACCAATTGACATGTCTGTGTGTGTGTGTGTTGGTGAGGGATAGCAGTACAAGATGGGGCAATGTTGATGCAGTGTGTGCGTGTATGCAGTAGCCCTAGGTGTTATCACTTTGCATGTGTGTATGAATGCACACAGTCCCACCTCATGGCTGCCATATACAGGTGTTTGTGGACAGCCACAGGCTGTACCTGCCAGGTCATACAGATCTCTGTCTGTGGCCACGGACACGGTGCCTGTGCCTGGCAGGGGTACTACGGACCGTATCAGGTATTAAGCCAGACTGGGTACTGTCATCAGAAGCAGGTGTTTGTTGACTGGAGACAGGTCCCTGTTGGGACTGTCCAGCGCCATGTGCATGTGGTCTCCTGGGGCATTCCGATGACAGCACAGACCCAGCATTGCTGGGGCTGCTGCTGGCACTATGTGAGCGGCCGCAGCCCTGTTGTCATCCGTGACGGCTGCCAGCTGCTGCTGTTGCTGGCATACGGCCATGTCGATGCCTCAACTGTCCACCATTGCCCTGGCTCATGGACATATAGTTGTGGAACAGATATAATGTGTCCCCCCAACGTCTGTCAATGACCTTGGTGAAGTTGCGGATGGCAGCCGCAACATCATGCATACTGTCACTTATGGCTGTGCGACATGCTCTCAGCTCCCTCAGACCCTGTCTGGTGTACCGTTCCATATGTGACTGTGCCTGCATTACAGCCCGAAACATAGCTGGGGTTGAAAGACCTCTGTGGGCATGTCTGACAGGGGCGGTATGCTCATGGTTGCTCCCACGAGAACCCATGGACGTCTGCCTGTGTGGTACTGTGTCAGGACCCTGGCCATGGCTGCAGTGTGGGAATGCATGTGCCACCGGTACCACATTACCCTGGTCAATGCCCACTGTATCCTGTCCATCACCTAGGGACATTGGTGACAAAGGATGTATTGGCAGGATGACTGTGCGCATTGATGGGGTCGACAGCTGTGTAGTGTCAATTGGCTGACCAATGACGGACCCTGGCACACCTACCTGTGCCATTACACAGGTATCACCATTATCACTATCCACAGCAGCTGATTCAGGTTCCCTGCTGCACGACACCAGAGCAGCACCAGAACCTGTGGGAGTAAGACAGGAAACACAGTTTACAATGTGTACACAATGCCACCACTGATGCACACATGCACACATGGGCACATGCACACATGCACACATGCACATATGGGCACATGCACACATGCACACATGCACACATGCACACATGGGAACATGGGCACATGGGCACATGCACACATGCACACATGCACACACCTCAGTATATGAGATATCAACCCACAGACACAAACACACCTGCAATCAAACACATAGCACTACTGCTTCAGCCTATTATTACTATTAGTATACAGAGTATTGAAGGTAATGGTATAACACACTCACCAGCATGGATAGGCTGCCTTGCTGTTACACCAGAGGGACCTGCAGAAAAGAGACATTTATTGTCAGTGGGCACAACTGTGCCATTGATACTGTGGGCATGATACAGTTCAGTAGTGCAACAGTTAGCTTCCACAGGTGTACTGCAGATATTGAGGATATCACTAATGCACAATAATTACCAAGATTACAGCTACAAAACGAGGACACACCTCACACATGCATAACCTAACAGTGTACAGAATGGTCAACTATATGCATGGCATGTTACCTGCATGCTCTGTGTCCTGCTGCTGTGTGGCTCCAGCCTCCATCATTACACATGTATGCTGTTGTTGCTGCTGTGCTGGAGCCACAACACTCAGGAGTAGTCCCTCCAGTCTGGTGAGGGGGGGATGTCTAGCCACCCCACCACCTGTGGCAAGCTGCTGCCTGGGGATATCCGACGCACGCTGATGGACATTTCTAATTAAATCACTGCAGTGATGGTGTACCTGCTCATATATCCGGTTATGTGTGCCTATGTCATTTACCCAACAGACCAGGTCTTGCCACAGTGCAGCCCTCTCCTGCTGGTTCTGGCTGGTGCGGGAAAAGTGTACAGTGAAATCCCGCACCAGGCTCTGGTGTATCTCCTCCTCTGCAGCGGAGTAGACAGGGTTCCGCTGGTGAACCATGGCCCTGAAAAGGAGAAGGAAAATATGTCAGCAATATCTGTCAGCAAACTACAGCACACATAATACACATAATACTTGACTGCAGTGATATAACTTAAGCACCATATATAGCATCTGTATGTCTATTGGGGGATGCACATGTACATGACCAGATATCAGTGCTCATCTGACAACTGTGCAACAGTACCTGGCACACTCCATACAACAGACTAGTATACTGCAGCAGTCAACACACTGTTTCAGGTACAATACACAACCTCACACTGGGGGTTTGTATCAAGGTACTGTATGGGGAAAATTATCAGCCCATGCACTGCACACAATGCACGTTACACATTTCACTGGTATTCCACACTACTCTTACTTGCCATAACCCTACCTACACCACAGTGACATACAGGGTAACACAGCACAACATATGGCAATGTAGTATGTGTTGATCGCAATACCTCACACACCTGTCACTGGCCTCACACCAAGGACACACACTACCATGACAGACAGACAGTCAAGTTGAGCAATCACACCAGTACACAAAATGCACCCAGTCACTAGCACACTCATTCCTCCTCACATATTCCATTTGCAATGTGTTCATGGGTGTGCATTGTGTCCTAGGTAGGTAGTGTGCTTTTTGCCCTGGGCCTACAGCAGCATACTGTTATGCTACCCTGCCCCTTGTGACACATGCATTATGATCGTACCTGCTACTTACAAACAGTTAAACACGGTGACTCATATGGCATATCACTTATCTGCATAACATTCAGCAGGGGTATGTCTGACATCTACTCATGGGGAGCCTTGCTTTTTAATTCTGTGTGGTCTACTACAGAGTATGTCATATCTGTGGGTAGGGTCCTGTACCTCCACCATGTGCTCTATACTGCAGTGAAAAGGATGACAGACATAGGTAATTTGTGTTGTGGATGTTGGAGGTGTTACCATGGTTGTTAGACAACTGTCATGGGTGTGACCGAACTATGTATATCCAGCAGTGGTAACCTCTATGTAGGTAGTCTGTGTGTGCTCTGTGGTGTTTGAGTGCATTGACACAGTTACTTGCATATGTCTGTGTCCTTCTCCATATCTGTAGCTGTCATGGGAGGCACATACCGTGTAGGACATTGTGGGGTGTGGAGGGGTACAGTGACCTACATGTCCATAGCTGACACATCATGTCCGCTGACACATTCCATGTACAGGTATTACAGGACTAGTGTGCCACTGTGTATATCGATGTGGAGCCTATTGTACACTTGTTGCCCCTGTTCCCCCGTGACACATGCAGTGGTGGGCAGGCATGTACATATGTGGTGGTTACTGGTGTCATTGTTTTTGAATGGGGTATGGTACTCCAGTATCCACACTGGTGTTCACTCCATGCCTGTGACACCAGGCACCTGTTACCTGTTGCAAGACATCTGCACACACGTGCCTCACACAGTCTATATATGTATATATATATATATATATATATATATATATATATATATATATATATTGATATATTTATATCTGTATATGGATATATATCTGTTTGTATATATGTATGTAAAATATGTATATATAGATGTAGATATATACATATAAATGTGGGGAGAGAGGGGGAGAGAGTGAGAGAGAGACACAGGGTGAGTGAGAGTGTGAGGGGGTGGGACAGAGAGAAAGAGATAGTCATATACAGACATATCTGTTGTCAGTCAGATCTATCTGTATATGTATAAGTCTCTACAGATATCTATATATGTATGTGTGTATTACATATATCTGTACGTACATATTCTACCAATCTCGATGTCTGTGCAGTAAGTAAGAACCTGGTTCAAGGCTCCTGAGAGCACACCAGCAGTACCAGGCTATACCCCGTATCATGTGTTTTGGCCCCAGGACTCGGGACAAAACAAAAAGGGAGGGGGTGTGTCCATATTCATGGAGGACACACACACCTCCAGGTTAGTGGCAACACATGAAGCATCACAGACCATCCAGGTGCAGATAATCGTAGGCAAACCTGCTATACAACTGGTAGCATGTTACAGACCACCCTCCCAATCATCCATATTCATGGAGGACACACACACCTCCAGGTTAGTGGCAACACATGAAGCATCACAGACCATCCAGGTGCAGATAATCGTAGGCAAACCTGCTATACAACTGGTAGCATGTTACAGACCACCCTCCCAATCTCAGGGACCACAGTCAGCCTTCCTGTAGACATTGGAGGACATGAAAGTCCCACCACACACCATCATATTGGGATACTGCGACTACCCTAACATACACTGGGTGCATTATTCTACCCCAAACACCCTAGCCCAAAGGTTCCCAGAATTCACTATGTCAAATGCAATGGAAGAGCTAGTCACCTCTCCCACAACAGGAGATAATATACTAGACCTGATCATCACAAACATGGGGACAATGTGCTACACACTGGAAGTATACCCCGCACTAGTCACATCTGACCACAGACTAATCCCCCTGGGTATACATATCCCACCTCCCCCACAACACAAAAGACTACAGTGGGAAACCTCTCACATGCCGACTTTACACTTCTTAAACCTGAGTTGGTATCCTTAATGCCCACCGGGCCAGTGTAAACCACTTCCCACAATGCAGACACCTTCACATATGCTTTCTACAGACATCTCCAAGAATGCATGGATCATGCAATCACAAATGAAACCATGACCCTCTCCACCAAGGGCAGGTGTCCTGTCTGGTGGACCCCAGCATTGAACAGATTGTATAACAATAGAAGGTAGCTACTGCACGGCAGAGCATACTTCCATAGAGCTACGGCATCTCTGATCAGCAGTAGTAGAAAGATACATTTTGTCGTACAAACATGCAAGGCCAACAATGAGAGGGACATCGCTATGGTCACTACAGATAACCACAAGGCCTTCCTCTGCTATGTTACACACCTGGGTGGGAACCCTCAGTTGTGTTCACAGTTAGTTCACAGTAACAAACGCTACACTGAACACACACATAATGCCAACATTCTGGCAGACAGGTTCAGTGCAGGTTTCTCCCCTCCCTCACCCACACATGTGGAATTACTTATCCCAGCTGACTGTAACCTCCCTGTCATCTCAGATGTCCCGCTGGGAACCACCATCAGCAGAGCTGTAAACACAGCATCAATGGGACCCAACGGTATTGCAAGTTGCATGCTAAGTGAACTGCAAGAGGAGCTACACATGCATATTACATGCTATTCAGCCATAGCCTTACTACAGCATATGTACCTGGACACTGGCATACAGCAACAGTAGTCCCACTCCACACAGGAGGCACCTCTACAGACCCTGGTAACTACCGCCCCATAAGCTTAACCAGCCTGGTCTGCAACACTATGGAAAGGATCATTATGGTACCCATACACAGTGACATTGGGGACTTTGACACTTGATCCCACCCGGTTTGGCTTTGTAGAGGGCAGATCCTGCCTTATGAACCTGGTTGACCTTTTCAAATCAGTCACTAGAGCCATTGATGAGGGCACAGTGGTCCATACAGCCTACCTGGACGTGCCTACGGCTTTTGACACAATACCGCACTCTGGCATCATAGACATGATCAACAGCTGAAATGTAAATCCATATGTCACATGATGGGTTGCAAACCGGCTAACGGTACATAGCAGTGGGTTATTCCAATGACATATTCTGATACTCTGCAGTTGTGACTGTGGGTTATTTCAAGAATATGTATTAGTACACCATTTGTGCCGTGCAGGTGGTGCATACCTTCAGTCAGTCATAGTTACCATTGCATGTGTAGTTACACCTTTCTGCCTACTGTTAGTACATTTGACAGGGTGTCAGTGGGGCACAGTTGACATTTGTTTTCACATCAGGGACATCCCTGTTACTCAGTCACAGTTGCTATATCTGATCTCTTAACTATTCAACTATGACACTGTTTATCCTGCTCTGAGTATGTGTGTGGCTTGCCAGATGCTACTGTGACATTATTACCTAGTAGCTACCAACTAGCATGACTGTTTCTCAGCACACAGTACTATTTTACAAATCCACTAGATTTGACAGTAAATATACATGACATGCTTTGTGTACTAGACTTACTATATTCCCTTTACATTAATTCCTACTATTTTATGATATATTTCTTTCAGCACAATGTTCTTGTATAGCAGTCATGGCTTAGGGGTAAGTCATGCAGACTAGTGTTTCCTGGGTTCGAGACTGAGGGAGGTATTTTATTTTGCTGCTGAGAAAACTACAGGCCTTGTCATTCAGAGTGACTAAGGCACTTTTAAGCAGTTGTAAGAACTTTTAAAGAAAAGAAAATGGGGAGATAAGAAAGTGGTGAAAAAGGGGGCACAAAGAGGGTAGGACAGTAGGAAAACAAGCTCGGGTTTTGCAGGAGGGATGTAGGAAAGGACCATAGCTGCCCATTTCTTCGTCAGCAACAGCTGTGCATATGTTTGTAATTTGGTGTGAAATTTGAAACCTTCCACCCCTGAGAGAAGTGTGAGGACAACAATAATATTTGTTGTACAGCCAATTGTAATTGCCAGTTTACATGTCCAGCAGACATGTGTGCAAAATGGGCAGCTATGTATGGGGCATAATCTTTTTGTGGGTACAGAGTGCCCTTTTTTTTTTTTTTTTTTTTTCAGGTGAGAGTGGTATGTCAGGTACAGGAAGTCGGTATAGCTGGGGAGGTAGGTAGGGGAGGTTAACAGACAAGACAAACAAGATGCATACAGGGGTGGTGTATGACGCATGTGGGGGGGTTACACAATTGACGGAGACGGATGTTTGGAAATCTCGAGCCCATGAGCCCACAGATGGCAACAGTGGAACTGAGATCCCCACCCATGGGCAGTTGCCACTGTGCCTTCACTGCCCAGGATGGGGCTGTGCTGGGGGCTGTGTAGGCCGGGCAGCAGGCACACCTGTGAGTTGTGCCACCCATGCCTCAAGCTGGCGTAGGGACCTAAGCACAGCGTGCCGGATCTCCCTACGCACCACAGTCCAGACACTATGGAGGGTGAGTGGATGTTCTCCTCTGGCCACACTTGCAGAGGGGGGACAAGCCCCATCCCCTGCAGCGCTTCCACCCACAGGTGGTACAGGGCCACCAGAGGAGGGTCTGGCCTGGGCACTACTGCCAGGTGCACTCTCCAGCTGAGGTGGGAGAGGTGGGTCTGCTGGAACCCGCCTTCCCTGTCGTCCTATGTTTTGCATTATGTTATAACAGTTTGGGTTAGTAATGTACAATACCATTCACAATTAGTTGTAAAAGCATGCTTTAGTATTCCCATTAACCAAACACCCATAAATTCAAGCCATTGAACAGCAAGCATAACACATGCATAATTTTAACAGCAATACACAATCCAACAACATGCAGGGTTGATTGATGGCAACAGGCCATCAGGTTTGGATGTATGAACAGGGCACATGCATCAACATACATGCAAATATGTATGAACCAACAGGACAAATGTCCAGGGGTGTTAATTGTGAATGCACATACCCATTTCACGTGGAATGGATTATTTGTGGTTATAGGGTAGGGTGAAGAAATATTTCATTAACAACTTCAAATACCTATACATATGCTGTACATTTCTACTAGCTGCAGATATATACACACTACAGGTCTGACTACAGTTTCCTATGTGACAACTTATTCAGGTTGGTGATAGGAATGTTACTGCTACATCAATATACATTTCATATTTATTCATACACATTCATATCTGGCTCTGTTCAGCTACATCATCCTGCTACATTTGCTTTATATGGCTATAGACAACTGTGGATGTTTGGTATTTCATACAACCATACTATCTGCATATTGCAAACTGAGAGCAACATATCCAGATTTTGGGACACACATTCCAGCTTCAGTACTTTTTTCAACACATGTTGCTGTTTAGTTCTGCCTGTCACATTCATTTCATTCTGTACTGACTGCAGTATACTTTATTCAGGAATTATTACTATTTTATTGGTGGATTCATACCTCTCTCACACTCTCTCACTTGTTTTATTTTTACAATTCAGGATGGTACTTAATTCTAGGCTTTACTGACATGTTTTACTTTTAGTTATAACAATCCTTTCCAACAGTCTCACTTGTGTCATGTTTCAGAATGTAAACAGGGATATATTTCACACATGTGTTTTACTCAGCTTCTGTAGCTGTACTTTTCAGCCTGCTGCAGGTTATGTACTATTATATTACAGGTGGGAAATCTATATTTCAGACTTGTTTCATTTTTATGTTTGGATTACAGGCTGCATCACACTTTTGTAATCAAGCAATACTTGCAAACTCTCTTACACTGTTACTTGCACATTTTATTAATAAGTGACTACACTGCACTCTTTTGCAAGCTGTCATACTTTTTTTTACAGTTACAGGGAGAGAATTACTGACCTGCCTGGTGGCGCAACCGCACCAGCCTATCGGCATAGGCTCGATGGTTCGCAGAACGGACACCTGCAGCTGTAATATAAATGAAGTAATATTGGAATACACATCTCCATAATATCAGCTAGGTTACTTTCTTACATAAATAATTACATGTAACTTACTCAGTAGTGGGGCGTTGGGCATTTGCCGGGCCTCCTGGAGCCAACGGTTCAGTTGGTCCTGCTTCCGTCTCTTCAGGTCCGCATGGTGGTGACGGACCTGTTCACCAGTCCTTGGTATTCCTGTGGCACTGGTGAGATCATGTGCCAACCGGTCCCATGCCTCAGCCCTATATGCTCCCCACAGGATCTGGCCCTGCATGAGTTGGGCCTCATGATCATGGACGAGGAGCCAAACCATATATTTGGACTCCTCAACGTCCCACCTCGGAAGCAACTACCCTCTCCTACACCTGCCATCCTGGCTGCAAGTCGGTTCCACAATCGGTTATGCTGTGTATTTCTGCCTATGGGGCTTATGCATGCCATTTTTCCCGCACTTATCTGTGATTGGCTATTTTGGAATTGTATCAGCTTCACAAAACCTGCTTTGTCATGCTCCTCTTTCCATTCATTCCTATATATATGCTATTACTGCATTTCTAAGTGCAACTGTCATGGCTTAGTGGTTCAGTACTTTGACTATGGTGCATGGTATCCTGCGTTCGAACCTGGCCATTGCTTTTTATATTTTATGACTGTCTACACAGGCTAGGAGGTGTGTCTGTGTAAAGGCAATTTTGATACAGCTTGCACAACGTTGTCCGTCGGTTAGCTTGTTGGCGCGGTGCGCAGCTCCGCGCAACTGGGGCACGCTGGCTTACGTGCCGTTTGGCTGTCAGCACGCATATTATGCTCAGCTCAGCTACGGGCACACAGTTTCAGCGTGTTAAAATGCTGCTCAACCCCGGGCACTCATTTTACACCTGTGCAACCACTGCTCACCTATGGGCACTCATTTTAAACCTGTTAAAACACTGCTCACCTACGGGCAGATATACTCAACCTGTTAGAGTGTAGCTCAGCTATGGGCACATCTGACATTTTTTTTATTTTTTATTATCTCACATTTCTTCAAAATACATGGCCCATTTCATTACATTTTACATAAAATATAATTTTATATATGTACATATATGTCAGGGAATTGTTTCGTGCTTATTTCACTAAAAATAAAAATTGATGTTGTGGGGGCTCGAACCATGACTGCCTCCTCTTCAGCCAACGTCTCTACCACTATGCTATTGCTTCTTGGCTTACTTTGCATATTTAGTTCTTATATGCTTGTCCACTGACTGCTAACTGTGGCTAAGCGCCAGGCATGCCCGCGCAAACGAGCGCACTCATGGGCAAACATTTTTACAACTTATAAAAAAACATATAAGGTGTTCATTTATACATTTTATGTTCATAGTCTGTGAGGGCATGTGTTGTGTTGTGTTTATTCACATTTACACGGACTTCATCGTGGGGGTTTACTTTTGGGACTTTTACTCTTCTGGGGGTGTGTCCGTTTGCAGGGCTCACCCTACGGACACGCCCCCTACTGCCTTACACGGACCGTGTTAACCTTAGGTGTGATTCAGCATGCCCTCATGCATATGCATGGCATGCTGATGTCACATCGTTTAACTGCAGCCTCTGTGTAAGCCTTGTAACTCTTACACGGAGGCTTCGTGAATCCTGCCCAGTGCTTATATAAATGAATGATGAAAATAGCTGAATTATTAGAAAGTCAAAGGAATGCTTTAACAACTATCTATCCAACATCACTGCACAAAAAATAAACTAGAAACAGTACATATGCCTATAACATAGCTGTTTCCTCTGCTAATGAATTGCTAGCACATTTTACCACTAATGCTTCCCCATTAAAAAGTGATACAACTGAGCATAAACAATATCGTAAGATGTTAACAAATCCATGATAGGAAAGCTTAAGAAACACATCTTATTAAATTCATTCCAAGTCACCTGGCCAGTAGACAAAACACAGCACAACATCTGAGTGATCACATGACTCAAAACAAAAAATGTAGAAAGCAAAGCTAGTTCTAATAATGCATACCGTACTGTGATGGGAGCTGTGGTTTTGACTTACTTCTTTTTCTGTAAAGTGATCCCTTTGGCTTCACCTTTAGAAAGAAGTTTGACAATGCAGGTATAACTCATATTTGTTTGTGTCTTTCGGCTTTTCCCGGTTAGGGGTCGCCACAGCAGAACTCCGGTCCGCTGATTGGCAGTAGATTTTTACGTGCTGGCTTGCCGGGCCTAATGCACAACCTTTAACGAAGGAACACCCATTCACACATGTCGCCACACAGAAGATGCTCTAACTGAGAATAGAACGGGCAGTGTCTAACTGTGAGGCGACAATGCTACCGCAGCACCACCACCTATAACTCATATTACACATCTTAATTAAATATACCAACTCTATAGTTGCACCAACTCGAAGTGACATCACCCAAAAGAAGGGAATCACTACCAGTGTACATTTAGAAATCACATGAGCTATAGAAATCAATTATCAGTATTATATCCATTGGTGTCTTATGTTTCAGGCAACTGATACTCAGGGAATTTCACCTCAGCCATATATAGATGTATCTTATGATTCACCTTTTCTTGGATTTGTTAGTCTTCATTTGTAAATTAAAACTGGTTAAGGCTGACTAAGTCACTGAACTAGTCAGAGCTCCTAAATCACCTCTGGAGAGACATTTTTCACTATTAGATTACCTGGTTAATGAATGAATAAACTAAACTAAAAAAAATATTTTGCTCTGCAATTTTTATTTAACATTTGTTTACAGGGAAAGTCCAATTGGGAAAAAGCCCATTTTCAGCAGATGCTTGAAGAGAAACACTCCAGATACATGTTTTTGAAATGTGGGAGGAAACCAGAGCACCTGGAGGAAACCCACACAAATGCAGGGTGGATATGCAGACTCCACACAGAAGGCACCCCAGCCAAGAATCAAACAGGAGCACCTCTTGATGTAAGGCAACAACTGCAATATATAGTTGTTTGCCTTATTCAGTTGCACTAAACATCTAGATCCCGAGCTTTTATTTTTAGATTAGGCAAGTGCAATTTTCTTAATGTATTTATCCTTTGTTGACTGGAATACCTAGTAGCCCCATTTCAGGGGAGACCTGAGTTGGTATTGATGCTACTGGGGGAACTTTCTCTTCTCTTTTATGTATGTACCATGGAATTTTCTACAACCACCTGAGCTCAACCAGATGGTGTCTTAGTTTAGCATCTGATATGAAGGATGACACACTCAAGGGTGCTGCATCCCCAATACTACTCTATCGTGTTAGTAATCCATTCACCTGTAGTGGAGCTAGAAGTCACAGCCTTCCAGTCTTCTGATATAAGGGTGAGCGTGCTACCTGCTGAGCCACTGCACTGAGTGTAAGAGAAAATTAAAAAGAGCAATAACAGCAACACAATGGTTACACATTTGTTAATGTTTGAGACTGAACTCTGGTGTAATGATGGTACTTAAAATGATGACTGCTGACAGAACAAATGACAAAGATTGAAAATCCGGGAGAAGAACAAATCTCAAACATCTCTCTTTTCCTTTATAGATTTTTCTTGCATTGTTCCTACACTCTCAACAAACCTCAAATTTATATATACCAACTCCAAAATCACCATACTTTGGAGAAAAAGGAATATACTGGGAAATGGCCATTGTGGTCTTGTTATATGTAAGCCCATTTGTTTCTACCATTCAGTATCCAGGTTTTGGAATTTGCTCAAGTGATTCACAATATTTCAAATGGTAACCATGAGGGCATCATGCTGTTGTTGTTTCCTGTTTTAATTTTTGAGAAAAGGCAGCATATTAATATAATATCTATAACAGAAAATCTATGGATGCTGTGAGATGTGCTAATACAAGTATACTGTGCTAGTTTTGTACACAGAAGGCAAGCGTCTGTCAGATTTTCACATGTACTGGCAGATGAGTTAATAGTTTCTGTAAGACAAAAATGTACATGCTGAGGCACATTTCTAGACTGAAAATCCTCAGTGAATTTGTCTGTGGTTTTGCTAAATGCACTTTATATGGCAACACTGCTGTGTAATGCAGTACTATTTACACTGTATGGAATACTACAGGGGAAGTATTTAAACAAATACGGGACAGCAGAGCTACAGTAACCACTTTGTGCATATTTGAACAACTGTTTTTTGTAAATATTTTTAAATTAATTTAGGGTATGCAAATACAAAGAAAGATAAATGATGCTTGCATTGGTTTTCTAGATGCTTTTGTGGTTGTCATCTACTGAACAAAGTGGAAATGATGACTACTTATTCCTTTTATTTTCAACGTAACTAACTTTTTATTGCTACTTCCAGTCTTATTCCTTTGAGTAATAAAAATAAGTAATTAAAGAACTCGCAAACATCTAAGAAGTGGTTTCAGCTAATTACATTGCTCAGATTTCTGGAGTTATGAAATAGTATGTACTTCCTACTGTCATATGTGTCAGTGTGTTAGTGTGTAAAACATTCTGTTGAAAACGTGAATCTTCTGTAAAGTGGAGTCCTTCATTAACAGGCAAGGCTAGCCCAGAAGGATGGTGTTTTCGAGAAAGATGAGTTCAAAGTTTATCAGCATTATAGTTTTCATTTACAAAGTGTTGTAATTCATTTAAGAAATACCTTTCCATTTGCATTTTTGAGAAATATGTTTTGAAGACAACAAGCAAAATCATAGTTAGTAACTTTGACTTTTTCTTATGTTTCCTTTCTTGTTTCAAAGGAAGAAATTTTGGTAACAGACTTACTAAATAAACTGTTTAGGGGAATATAAATTGTTGTAAATGACTACAGTTGCATAAAGAATGGACTACTGAATAATATATGATATAATCTATAAAATTTTGAAATACAGTTAGTGATAATTTTGGCTAACCTATTGAATATATAAAATATGCACTACCATTTATACTGCCAAACCAATTACTTTTTGAATGAAATCTTTCTTAAAGTATTACTAAGTTGAATTTTTATCTTTTCTTTCTACGTGACCAAAGATAATAATTATGAGCTTTGAGAAGCTAGTAAAATGACTATAACTCTTAGAGATGTATTATCCAGCCTTGAAGTTCTTTTGTGGTAGCAAAAGATTTCTGTAATTATGAAATAGCATTTACTTCCTACGGCCGTGTGTGTGTGTGTGTGTGTGTGTGTGTGTGTGTGTGTGTGTGTGTGTGTGTGTGTATAAAACCTTCTATTGAAAATATGAATCTTCTGTAAAGTGGGGTTCTTCATTAACAGACAGGGACAGCCCAGAAGGAAGTTTTTTTTCAAAAAAGATGAGTTCAAAGTTTATCAGCTTTGTAGTTGTCATTTGCTAAGTGTTGCACTTTTATTTAAGAAATACTTTTCCATTTGCATTTTTGAGACATATGTTTTCAAGTCAGCAAGCAAAATCAGTTAGTAACTTTGACTTTTTCCTTATGTTTTCCTCTCCTGTTTCAAAGGAAGAAAACTTGGTAATGGTTGAAGAAATGGATGTCTTTTCTTACTATCAGGCTTACTAAATAAGCTGTTTAGGGAAACAGAAATTGTTGTAAATAACTATAGTTATATAAAAATGGACTACTGAATAATAGTTTATATGATATAATCTATAACATTTCGAAATACAGTTAGTGATAATTTTGGCAAACCTATTGGATATCTAAAATATGCACTACCATTTATACTGCCAAACCAATTACTTTTTGAATGAAATTATTCTTAAAGCTTTGCTAAGTTGAATTTTTATCGTTTCTTTCTGCATAACCAAAGACAATAATCATAAGAAGCTAGTAAAATGACTTTATAGTTGTTTGAGATGTATTATCCAGCCTTCTGTAACTAGTTTCTTAAAGTTCTTTTGTGGTAGCATACACTCTCAAGCAATGTTTTTGTTCTTTTATATTAAGAGGACTGGAATATTCCATCTAGCAGCAGTAGGTGGTGGCCTGGTCTATATGAGTTTGAAAACATTGAGGTTAACCTATACATCTACCACTAGGAACTGTAACCTGCAGTTTAGTGATACATTGTACAAGCTCAAGTTCAGAGCAACTAGCTTGTGTATAAGATAGCACTAATACCACATCCTAGCACTATTTAATACCATATCCTAGTACTGATACTATATCCTACCACTATCTAATACCATATCCTAGCACTAATCCCATATCCTAGCACTATCTAATACCATATTCTAGCACTAATACCATATCCTAGCACTAATACCGTATCCTAGCACAATCTAATACCATATCCTAGCACTAATACCACAGCCTAGCAGTAATACCATATCCTAGCACTAATTCTACATCCTAAAACTAATACCATATCCTAGCACTATCTAATACCATATCCTAGCACTAATACCACATCCTAGCACTAATACCGTATCCTAGCACTATCTAATACCACATTCTAGCACTAATACCATATCCTAGCACTAATACCACATCCTAGCAGTAATACCATATCCTAGCACTAATTCTACATCCTAAAACTAATACCATATCCTAGCACTATCTAATACCATATCCTAGCACTAATACCACATCCTAGCACTAATACCATATCCTAGCACTATCTAATACCATATCCTAGCACTAATACCACAGCCTAGCAGTAATACCATATTCTAGCACTAATACCACATCCTAGAACTAATACCATATCCTAGCACTATCTAATACCATATCCTAGGACTAATACCATAAACTCACCTTCCCTTCTTTCCTACAAAACCCTTCCCTACTCTTACCACTAAGCTTTCCTTTACTGTTACAATCTCCTCACCAGTAGAATGGTCAACAACTACTGCTGTACTTTTATCTCTCCTTCACTGCTACCCAGAAACTTCCTTACTAACTTGCTTTCTCTTTACTGTAAATACTATTTTTCCTGGTCTACCCATCTCAATATAGATAGCTAGCCAACATTGTATATAATCTGTAATCAGTTTTATTATTGTATACTCGCTTTACATTGTTGTGTATTTTTTCGTGTACTTGCATGTTTTTTGGAGCTTGTATATGTTTTATAACTATGGAGCTTTTCTCCCCAGGTCTCCACTGAAAAAGACCCTCGTCCCAGATGGACCAACCTGGTCAATAAATGTCAAATAAATTACTCTTGGGTAATTAATTGCATTTATGGGTATTTTATTTCCTTTTGGTAAATATACTGATAACATACAGGTCCACAGCAAGGAAAAGAACAACCATAAGGGAGCCATGATGATGGCTTTCAATTATGAAGTGCAATATGTTAGGGACATTTTAAACAGAAATTTAAATGGAGTGTTTGTGATCTTAGGACTGGCATCTAAATTAGGAAGTAACCCCACTATAGTTTTTATGAAAGGTAAAAATATTAAGTCTTTTTGGAAAGAGCAAATAACAGCTAAGGATGTAGTAGTGTTGTAATAATAGAATGGGTTAATGTGGGAAATGTTCACAATGTCCATTTATTTTGGAAGGAGGCAAAATAAATATGGGAGAGTGCTGCCCCCATGTCACATCCTCACTGGGTCAGATCAGCTTGAAATAAAATTCAACTTGGAAAGCCCAGCAAAACCTGTTAAATTAGAAACTATTCTAAAGGAAACTATGTCCTGTTAAGTGACAGTTTGTCAGAATTGTTAATGTCTTATTTAAATTTTACCATGCATCTTTCATTGTCTTTAACTATCAGCCTGATCAATTCTAGCCCAGTCCAGTCAAAAAATTCAGTTAGTTCCTGATGAAATACAGAATTGGGACTTACTAGAGTAAGTATTTCCTCAGGAACTAACTGATAGTTGATAGTTAAAGGCAATGAGAGACACTTGGCAAAATTTAAACAAGACATTAGCAAGTTGGTTGATTCTATTACCAATGACCTTTTTATTTTCTATCTACATCAAGTGGCATTTAATATTTTCAGCTACTGACAAGAAGTTGGTACAGGTTAAGAACAGGAAGGACAAAAAATTAAATTGGGATGATTTGGAGTACCAGCAGATGACAGTGTATCCCCCACCCCCGAGCAATACCAGAAGGGAAGACTTAACAGGTTATTGTCATGAGAGTGAGGAACAACATGAGGAAAACTGCCCTTTAGATTAGAATATCCCCAGGAGATCTGAATGTCTAGCAAAGAAACATTGGGGTAGTTTACGACAGGTGACTCACTCTCACCATAAGGGGAGGAAGAGGAACAATTGGGGCAATGGAGGTTCAACTTACAGGAAATGAGCAGACCACTGGTACTAGAGGAATCACTGGTAATGGCTACTGCTTCTACAAATACAGGAACTGTCATGGTTTCATCTTATTTTGAATTTTTTATTTATAATTTCACTGATCTTGAAATTTGACTTGATCACCATCAACTATTTCTTAAGGAGTTTAACTTCATTCCCTCTATGAGCACCAAGGTAGATGACACACTTCTACACTTAAAGATTTTTACCAGAAAATGAAATGTACAATTGCTATCTGGTAACAGTCCTAGCCCCACTCACAGAACATTGAAAAGAAAGAGCACGATGAATCCCCCCTTTGCTCCCTGTGATATATCTATTTGAGAGGAAATGTGAAGAAGGAATATGTGGTAGTATCGGGGTAGAGTGCAAAAATTTTACAACCTCTATGCACACAAAAGAGAACTACTGCATGAGTTTATAAACAACAAAGAAATTAGATGCATGAAACCTGGCAAAGGGGGGGGGGTAGTTATCATGCACCACTTGAACTATGTTGGCTGTTTACTTGGGCGTCTACAAAATTATGACGTATATTCACTGGTATCTATGATTGAAATTAACATCACATATCATGGTATCAAGGTGGCATTTGATGAGTTATTGCATTTCAACAGGATTTCACAGGGCCTGTATGACTACCTAAGAGTTGACTTTCTGGTGATTCCTAGGATTTTTTGGAATCTCCAAGATTCACTCAGACCTCTACAACCCTGCCTTGCATCCTATTGTTGCAGCAAGAGGTTTGGTTACCGAGCCCTTAGCCAAATATGTGGACAACATGTTCAAACATTTACTTAAGGGCTTTCCCCATATTCTTAAAGATGCATGGGACTTGCTGGACAAATTAAGAAAAGTGACATTAACCCAGGAAAGTGTAATGGTTACCTGTAATGTGCAGAGTTTGTTTATGGTTATCCCCATGAGGTGGGGTTACAATGGTTCAACGAGATTGTTGGTAAATATGGACAGATTTCCGACTCAGAAAAATCTATTGTTGTTGACTTTATGGACCTTATTCTTAGTTATAATTTTTTGTTGTTTGAGTGGGAATTTTACAAGCAAACACAGGTGTAGCAATGGAGGCAGCCTGTGCCCCCTTATTTGCCAGTACTGTAATGTTGTGGTGGGAATTTAACTTTTTATTTCTCCACCCATTGTACAAGTACTGCAAAGCATATTAACGGTTTTTGGACAAGGTTTTGATCATTTGGGAAGGCACATTTGACCAGTTTGTCCATGCAAACAAGTACAGATTGCCTGTGTTTTACTTACCACCACGATTATCAAAAACTGCATATTTAGATATCGAGTTTTGCAAGAGGACAGGCAGCAAGTTTTTTACCTCAGTATAAAGAAAACCTACCTATTGCAATTCTTTTCTGTTTTACACTAGTTGTCATCCCATGCACCAAAAAAGAGGCATTGTTAAGAGCCAACTTATTCAGGTATCATGATTGACCTCTGAGGACAATATGTGTTTGTCGGAGTACAACAAAGTTACAGGGATGTTTGCTGAGAGGGGTTACCCCAATGACCTCCTGGAGCAAGTAAGTCAGAAGGTTTGGCTTGGAACACAAACTAAATTTGCACCAATTATTTTGCATAGACTTGAGGGTATTAGAGAGGGTAATGACACCACTCCCCTCAACCTACACACTAACATGGTCATACAATACATTCTTGATTTTAAACAAGTAGGGAAAATTATTAGAAGAAATTGTTGTTTGACAAAAGTGTTAGTTTCACTTATAGAAACAAATCTAATATGAAAATGTTACTTGAAAAGACTGGTAGTAAGACCAAAAGAGTCCCAGTTACTAGAGGGTGTGGGTCATGTCACTTTTGTCCTTATATTAACTCATTCACTCCAGTGGAGCTCAGGAAGTTTGCACTGTAACTTCCAATGGGCGGAGCCTAAGCCTTTTGACAGAATCAAATTATGCCCTCACATTTCAAACAAATGTTCATAGCTCAGGTACCATAGTGGTTATGAAAGAGGTATAAATGGCAAACTCTTCAGCACAAACTATTTTTATAGTGGTAGCATTCTTTAGGTTCTAGGTCTTAAACTGAATTTTCTTAGTCACAGTAAGCACAGTAACTATCATGTTTGTAATATTTTGTAAACAACTTACAATATCTCTGCAACCACTCATGTTACGCAGATAGTGTCAGCAACTTTTTAGTCATCTAGCTGAGTGCTTTCATATGAGGCTAAGGAGTTATGTCTGTGTTACTTGGTTGTTGAGATATTTAGAAAACTGTGAAAATTATATCTATATAATTTAATATCACAAAAAGAACAAGTAAAATCAATTTACTTGCACTAGACAGAGGTCAAATATTAATGCAGTTGAGTTTGCCATTGTGTAAGCTTTAAAGATGAAATCTTTTAAAACCTTGTACATAGCACGGTTTTAGAATTATTGTGCAAATATGAACAAGCAATATTTGATTCCTAGGGGTGTCAGTAGGAGTTAACTGCAGATGCACCTGGAGGCATCACTCGGATGTAATGAGCTAATGCCAATTATACTGGTTTCTTAAGGGAAATGCTGGGACAAACTGATGTTACCAATGTTTGTACTCACAAGACATCTAGAGTTGTATATATGGCTTCCTTATACTTCCTTCCACTTATAAGTTAGCCCATACTTTAAGGCTTAAGCTCGATAAACAAAATTACTGTATCACTCAGCAAAACAAATACAGTACCAAATTGCAAACATTCTGGGCAACAATAAATGACATTCTACCACCACTCCCGCACCCAATTTAACAGTTAGAGACCTGGACATAGCCTCCAGCTTTAATAACTATTTCACCTCCTCAGTACTCAAACTCTTAAACAACATCACTTCCTCCAACACCCCACAACCACCTCAGACCCAAATCAATACCATACCTTTCACACTTAAGTCTGTTCATACCTCTACTATCCAAAAAACTCCTAGCCAAACTCAAACCAACCACCCTTGCAGCCGATAACCTTCCTGCCAAGTACCTCCAAATTGCATCCACAGCTATAGCCTATCTCATTTCACTTCTAATAAATAGATCCACCACCGAACACACTATTCCACTCCTGTGGAAAGTCTCATATATCATACCACTCCACAAGGATGGCCCCTCTCTAGACCTTTCCAACTATTGACCTATTGCAATTCTCTCACCCCTCTCTAAGATCCTAGAAAGATGTATTAATCACCAGTTCCACTCCTATCTTATAGGTTCATAGGTTCATAGGTTCATAGGTTGGTACTAGGCTATCGGCCCTAAGGCCTATGCAAGCCTAGCCATAAAAATTTCCTGGAAATTTTTTCCCACAATATTTACTTCTCTGGGTCCCTGTCTGACTGACATGATCCCCAGGGTGAATTTCCTATCTCCCATCCAATCATCATGGTTCCTTTTGAAAAGGGCCAATGAGGTGGTCTGCTTGAAATGTATGGGCAGTCTATTCCAGAGTATGGGGAGTCTCTGGGTCAGGAACCTATCCCTGCAGCATGTGTTGTTCATTGTGATGATAAGGTTTAGATCCCTGGAGTGTGTGGCTCTGAGGGATTGGGATTTCTTTAAGTGGAGCATGTCCAACAGCTCAGGGTTTGACATGGCCTTGTATGTTAAACAGAGATTGCCTCTGAGTAGACAATATGCCACAGAGTATAGCTGGAGTTTTTTTAGACGGTCAGCATATAGCATCTGCTTTAGGCCTGTAATTCTTTTAGTGAGGTATTTCTGTGACCTTTCCAGCTGTTGCAGATGTCTTGTGAGGTACATACCAAATGGGGCATTATACTCTATAATGGGTCTAATGAGGGATGAGTACAGTGGGACAATGACCTCCTTTTTTCTGGATGAAAAGCCCTTAGTGATGAGGTGTGCCACATAGAAGGATTCCCTGACTGTCGTGGCGATGTGGTTATTGAAAGTGAGACCACTGTCCACTTGTGTCCCTAAGTCTCTCATCACACTTTCGATGTTTAGTGTCCTGTCACCTATGTGGTAGTTCATGGGTACATGTTTTTTTTCCAAAGGGGATAACTATACATTTCTTGGCATTAAGCTTGAGCCCATGGCTCTGGCACCAGGCATCCGTTTCTATAAGGCCCTTTCGTAGAATATCCACATAATTTGGGGATTCAATAATGGCTCCCAGTTTGCAGTCATCTGCAAACTTTGTTAGCCAGAGTCCCTTAGTGTTGGTCTGTACTTCAGAGAAGTAGATGCCAAACAAGAGTGGTCCCAGGACTGAACCCTGAGGTATTCCACTTGTCACTTATCTGGAGCTGGATTTAGAGTCGGCTACTTTTAAAGTCTGGGTTCTGTCAGTAGGCCAGTTGGCAACCCATCGAGTGACGTAGGGATTTATGCCCAGCTTAGTAAGTTTATCTATGATTCCAGAGTGGGGGATGGTGTCAAAGGCCTTGGCGAGGTCCAGATAGGCTGTGTGGACCGCCTTACCCTCATCCACAGCTCTGGAGACCGATTCGAAGAAGTCAATCAGATTCAGGAGACAAGATCGGCCCTTCACAAACCCAAACTGGGTGGGATCCAGTGTTTGAAGGTTGCCAATGTCTTTGTTTATAAGTTCCATGATAATGCGTTCCATGCCCTTGCAGATCAGGCTTGTCAGACTGATGGGACGGTAGTTCCCAGGATCCAAGGCTGATCCTCTCTTGTGGAGCTGGATAACTGTAGCTGTGCGCCACTCAGTGGGCACGAAGCCTGAGGTGAGGCTATGATTAAACATGACACTTAGGTGGGGTGCCAGTTCATTTTGTAGTTCATGTAGTACACAGCCTGGGATGTCATTTGGTCCCATGGATGCTGTATTCTTAGCTTTGGAGAGTGCTGTTTCTACCTGTGTGGCTGTGATTATTGGAATATGGCAATCTTTTGGTATTGAGATGGGCCCTTTAGGGGGTGAGAGGGGGGTGAAGTTGGCACTAAATCGATCTGCCATGATATTGGCAATATCCTTGGGATCAGTATATTTAATGCCATTCTGTTGTAGCTCAGAGCAGATCTGAGCATTGCCATTTAGATTCTTGACATAACTATAGAATGCCTTGTGGTTGTCTTTGGAATCTTTGGCAATTTTATTTTCATAACTAGCTTTTGAGGATTTTATGAGGGATCTCAGCTTCTTACTGAGGCTGGTGAGGGATTGTTTTGCATCCTGGGATTTTCCTCTTTTCTGCAACAGTTTCTTCCTTCTGTTGTATAGTTTGTTTATAGCAGGGGACCACCAGATTGGCTTCCTTTTTTTGGAGAAGAGCATCTTGGTTCTATTTGGGATGTCACGATTCATGCACGAGTGGATGTGCTCGTACAGTGCCTTAGTGTAGGATTCTGCAGTCAAACTTCTAGATCCCGTCTGCATGGGTGTTGTGAAGTTTGTCACTTCTGACTTCAGTAGTATGAAGTTGGCTTTGGAGAAGTTTTTTAAGGAGGTTTCCTTACCGGGGGGGGTGGGGGTGGGATGTGGATGTCAAGGGTTATTTGCTTATGGTCAGACTTGACCAATAAGGGGGTGACCACTTGTGTGGGGCATCTATCTCCCATGTTGGTAATGACCAGGTCTAGGATATTGGAGCCCCTGATGGGGCAATGGATTAGTTGATCCAGGGCATTGGAATTTATGAATTCCAAAAACCATTGGGAAAAGGAGTTGGTACCTGAGTAGTTTTCCCAATTAATGGCAGGGTAGTTGAAATCACCCAGTATTAGGGTGTTTGGTTGTATCTTAATATTTTCCAGTATGTTTAGGAAGGTGTAGTGAGAATCTTGGGGTATGGTGGGGATCTGTAACAAGCTACAATTTGGATTGCAGTCTTACCTAATGTTAGTTACACCTGGAGAATTTCAGATGCATTGTGTTGGGCAACTAGCCTGGAGGTGTAAATATCCTTGGTGAATATGGACACTCCTCCACCTTTAGTGTTTTGGTCTTGGTTTTGTGGCCGAAAAGTGTGGTAATAATTGTAGCCTGGTATTGCATGGCTGCTCTCTGGAGCCTTGAACCAGGTCTCAGTCACTGCACAAATATCGATGTTCTCCATTTTCAGGAGTGCCTTGAGAGAGTGCATTTTGAGGTTTAGACTTCTAGCATTGAGTAGCATTACCTTCAGATTTTGCATGCTTGTATCTGTTACGGTGGTGGTTTTATTCTTTGAACCTTGCCTAAAAAGGCACTATAGGGGTGGCAAGAGCTTTAGCCAGTAAACTGAATCCCAGGGGTGATAGGTGCAGACCATCTCTGGCAAAGCATTGTGGTTTGTAGATCATGTCTTCCCAGGCAGACAAATACTGGATCCCCTTTGAATGACACCAGAAGCTTAGCCAATTGTTGAAGTCAATTATTTTGCCCTTATACTGTGGTATCATTCTGGGCGAAGGCAGGATGCTACTCAGGGCTAGGGTCATACCTGCCTGGGTCACATGATCCAAGAGCTCTTCCATGTCTCTTTTCATGTAGTCCAGGGAGGTACGTCTCAAGTCATTCACTCCAGCATGGACAATGACAGAGTCGTATTTGTACTTGTTGTGGAGTGACTTGAGTGCATGCGTTATGTGATCGATCCTGGCACCCGACAGGCAGCTGACTGTAATTTTCTCCTTGTTCAGCCAGGTGAGTGGGACATCAGTGTGCCTGACTATAGTGTCACCTATGACTAAAGTGTTGGGTACATTGTCTTGTCTTAGGGGCTGTTGTTGGGTGGCACACTGGTGTTGTGAGCTCTGTGTCACTTTGGTTGTGACTGGTGTTTGTTTGCGTTTCGGCTTTGGAGGTCCTTGTTGCTTGGACAGGTTAATGTTAAGGGCCTCTGCATATGTGGATTTAGTGTTGCTATGTGTGGGTGTTGATGGTGTGGGTTTTGAAGGGCTATGAGTTGCTAGAGGTGTAATGCAGGTGTTAGCCTTCTCCTCTTGACTGTCTAGCATAGTCATGACCGGAGAGAGCTTTGCTTCCAGTTTGGCTATGTAAGTGCATCTCTCGCAGGTTGTAGTGTTTGGTGGTAGGAGGAGAGGATTGTCTGTGTACATGAGGCAGTTGCCGCATTGCCCCAGTATGCCCAGATTCACCAGGTGTTCAGGAGAAATCACCAGAAGCTGACCCTTGGACATGCCTGTTTAGGTGCTTTTTTGTAAGGTTTAAGAGCTGCAACAACCTTCTCTCCTCATCCCAACATGGATTTCGCCCATCCCACAGCACCACCACTGCCCTACTCAAATTCACCAATACTATAAACTCCCACAGAAATCTAGGTAAATTTTCTCAGCTACCTTCCTAGGTTTATCCAAGGCTTTTGACACAGTCTCACATAATAAACTACTGTCTTGTCTCTCTGATCTCAACTGTAACAGCCTCACCCTCCTCTGGTTTAAAAGCTATTTAGATAACCACTAAGAATCCATCCAATGGCATAACTCTCTATCCCCCCCCACTCCCAACCTCCTTAGGTGTGCCGCAAGAATCAATCCTAGGACCCCTTCTTTTTAATATCTTCAAAAACCAACTCCACTCAGCTAACTCTAAAGCTGACATAGTCCAATACGCTGATGACACAACTCTCACATGCTCTGCACCCAACATCCAACTTCTGCAACAAAAAGCCCAGGAAACCTTCTCTGAAATAGAGAACTGGCTTAACAGTTCACAACTCATACTAAATCCCAAGAAAACACAACTAATGCTATTCCACTCCACTAAGACAAGCAACCTTACGTTCTCTATACTCTCCACCAGCAAAAACCAAATCACCCCTGTCACTGAGGCTAAACTCCTCGGAGTTACCATTGACCAGTAACTCAAATTCACAAAGCACATATTAACAACCTTCACTAAAGACCACAAAAAGCTAGGTTCTCTATCACTGTAAAAGTTATCTAACCACCGAATCTCAAATTGCAATAGCCAGGACCCACCTCCTATCTACTCCACTCCCAATTCTAACTAATCTTTACAAAACTGACCTTAATAAACTTTCCATCTGTTACAACAAAATTGCTAGATTCACTACCAATGCCAAATCATGACCCCACCACTGCCTTTCCCTACAAGCCTTGCACTGGCTTGAATTTTGAACCTATCAAGGTACCATCAACTCAGCCTAGCTCATCTAATTCTGTATTATCCCCAGAAACCCCTCGACCTGACTGGCATGCTGAACTTCTACAATTCAAATAACAGCTTTGGTCCTCCAACAAAGCCTTAATCAAAAGCATTACATGCAAAAACAACTCCGGGGAATCATTATTTGCCCATGAAATAGCAAAAATATGGAACAACCTTCCCCCTGATCTCAGACTACAAAACTCCACACCCTCCTTCAAAAGCCTACCTAAAACATACCTCTTCACTAACCATATATATGCAACTGTAATTGACACCCTGAAGCCTTGTCCACTTAATATTTCTACACCCCATCTATCCTGGGCAACAGAAACAACACCATCTAACTATACCTATCCATGTGTGAGCAATAACCTATATATGAGTCTTTGTACGTGTGTGTGTGTGTGTGTGTGTGTGTGTGTGTGTGTGTGTGTGTGTGTGTGTGTGTGTGTGTGTGCGTGTGTATGTGTGTATGCATGTTTATGTATATATGTGTGTGCATGTGTATATGTGTATATATATATATATATATATATATATATATATATATATATATATATATATATATATACGCGTGTGTGTGTGTGTGTGTGTGTGTGTGTGTGTGTGTGTCGACATTTCAGAATATCGAAGACCATATGGCCGAGACCATATGATCGACATTCGAAATGTCGACCATGTGGAACCGGCATCTGCAAACAGTGTGGAATGGAAAGATTTCCATCTTACGCACTGCAGTGCGATGCCAGAGTTGGTATATTTAAGTTCCGGGGGGTGTAGGGGGCGGAAAGTAAGGTTTTGTTGTGTCTTTTTTTTTTTTTTGTATGGTCGACATTTTGAATGTCGATCATATGGTCTCGGCCATATGGTTTTCGGCATTCTGAAATGTCGACCATATCAAGTAGACACATGTGTATGTATTTGCATGCATATATATGTATGTATACTCTTACATGTATATTTGCTTGAATGTATATATGGAAAACTTAAACATTTATATACTCTTATTCAATCGTGAAATATCTTGCAGTGCTCTACCAGGTTCTTATATACTCTCATTGTATATTTTGTACACTTGTATTTTTTTTTTTTGTATGGTTATTTCGAATGTCGATCATATGGTCTCAGCCATATGGTTTTCCACATTCTGAAATGTCGACCATATCAAGTAGACCCATGTGTATGTATGTCTATGCATTCACTGATTGAGTTCCGCAATCTCTGCCTAACAAAGCTATGTCAAACCCAGAGCTGCTGGACATGCTCCACTTAAAGAAATCCCAATCCCTCCAAGTTACAAGCTCTAGGAACCTAAACCTTGTCACCACAATAAATAGAATATGCTGGAGGGGTACATTCCTGTCCCAGAGACTTCCCATACTCTGGAACAAACTACCTAGCTATATCAAACAAAGCTCTTCATTAGCATTCTTCAAGAAAAATCGTGATGAATGAGTGGGAAATAGGAAATTTACCACAGGGATCACTTCTGTGGCTCTGCTTGACAGGACCACAGGAAAATTATTTTCTTGGGTGGCAAAAGCCAGGGTACATTTTTGGCTAGGCTTATATAGGCCCTAGGGCCAATAGCCTATTACCTACCTATGAACCAAAAGGGGGAATATCATTTCATTGTATACTAATGGCTGTAAAGTCTACAATATGTATGCTACTACTCTGTAATGTTTCCTTTGTACATTTTTCTTCTCTCTGTAAACTTATGTTTTTCTCCCCAGGACTCCACTGAAAACAGTTGTCTAGTTGGACTATCCTGGCAAACAAATGTTAAATAAATAAATATAAATAAATTTTAGAATCTTCCTTAACCTTTGACCAAGCCACCACCTCCAGTCAATATAAGTATTCACTGATTGAGTTCCGCTCACCTCTGCTGGGCTCTAACCCGCTCCACTCCCACCAGACTCACCTTCCTTTCTTACTCCCCACTCATCATTTACACTATGTCCACTCCCCCATACCATCTTCTACTTGTAATAACAATTCTTACCTCACTTACCTATCTCACTTACCTCACTCAAATGTCGCACCCCAACCATACATCCCTTACACTCTCCCCATCTACAATACAACATGTCCACATACCACCTTTCAGCTCCATAACTCATGAACTCTACCCACTCAAGCCAACCTTACTATTCAAACATACAATACTGCCCATCCCACATACTCACTACACACCTCCATACCCCCACTCCTCCAAATCTTTGCCACTCCTACACTCATACTCCTCAATCTCGCTAAACAACATCACACATATCCTCCTTTAGATTAATCTATAACTATGTGGTGACATTCATCCTAACCCAGGGCCCACATCCCCAGCACCTACCCTCAACTACCCACATACTCACGCACACACACCTAAATCTATATGTCTTCCACTTTCAATGCCCAAAGCCTAAGGAATAAAATCCCTAACCTCCATGCCTGGCTTCACCATAACCATCCTGACCTAACTGCCATCTCAGAGACCTGGCTTAAACCCTTCATAAAAGACAGCAAAATCCTCCTTCCTGGCTACCAAATCATTTGTAACGATAGACTTAACAAAAAAAAGGCAGAGGTGTAGCTATAATTTTCTCTTCCTCCTATACCATATCTCCTTACACCAATCCCATACCTAACTTTAGCAACGCTAAAACTAAACAACTACAAATCCATATATATAGCTGCCCTATATATTCCCCCTGTTAACAACATCCCAATTCTAGAAGATATCCTTTCCTGGTTTTCCTCCAACATAAAAAATGAAACATATATCCTAGGTTACACTAACATAAATTGGGCCTCAGTAAATTCACTAGCCCCATCTCAATCAATCAGTGTCTTCAATTTTAGCCAGCTTATAAATTCCCCTACTGGACTAAACAAAGATGAGTTTTCTGGTACCATCATTGACTGGAAGCTTACATCCCTTCCCAACCATATCTCAAACTCAGGAATCCTTCCAGACCCCCTCAGTAAACACCTTCCAGCTTTTGCTGACCATCACCCCTGGCCTCTCCAGCAATAGCACCATTACATACACACGTGCAGTCTCTCCCATTTCAACCCTCAGACTTTCACCGAATGTCTAAAACTTAATGACAGGTCTCCCGTAAAAAGCCTGCCCCTCGACAGTGCCACTTCGATGACACATTCATAAATACTCTCAACAACTATGCCCCTATAAGAACCAAATGAATCAAAGCTAATGCCTCCCTCTGGCTGTCCAAAGAAACCAAACTTACCATGCTACAAAGAGATAAAACTTGGAAACTTTATAAAAAAAAAACTACCCAACTATCTACTAGTATTCAAACAACTCCATAACTCTATTAAAAAACGTATAATCAGAGATCATAAACTATACTACTTCAAACTTCAAATCACCCACTCAAACAACCCAAAAAAATTCTGGACAACAATCTCCTCCCTCCTTCTCCCTGGTAAGAAAGAAAACCACTGTCCAAACCCAAACTTTACTGACCTAGACAGTACCAGCCAATTTAAGTCCTTCCTCATAGATTCCATAGCCAAACTGTCCTTCTCCTTTCTCCACCCACCCAACATCAGGTACTCCAGTCCCCCCAACCCACCAACCACTTTCACCCCCTCTTTCAACCTTGTGCCTATCCCCACAAGTACTATAAAAAACTACTATTCCAACTAAAACCCAACTGGAATGCACCTTACAATCTCCCAACAACCTTCCTACAATTCGCTATTGACAGGATTGGCCTTCCCATTTCCATCTTAATCAACAGATCCATCCAAGAAGCATATGTCCCATGCATCTGGCACCATGCATATATCATTCCACTACACAAAGGAGGCAAAAACACAAACATCTCTAATTTCAGACCTACAGCTATCCTTTCATCCATATCAAAAATCCTTGAGAAATGTATCCATACTCAACTCATGTCACATCTTACTCAAAACAACCTTCTTACCTCTACTCAACATAGCTTCTACCCTAGCAACAGTACCATGCCCTCCTAGCCTTTCTTGAAACCATAAATCAAGCTCACAACTCTGGTAAACTTGTATCTTCCCTATTCCTTGACCTATCAAAAGTTTTCGACACCATCTCCCACCACCTACTCTTAACTCAATTCTCTTCTCTCAACTTCTCTACCTCCACCTGAGCCTGGTTCTTACCTGCTTCTCTGAACATCAACAAGCCATCCAATGGAAATCCTCAACCCCCCCCCTTTCTTCACACCCTCAGTGGAGTCCCACGGGGTTCAGTTCTAGGACCACTACTCTTTAATATATTTATTAACAACTTTCACCATGCCATCCTGACTCATTTATAATCCAGTATGCAGATGAGTCAACAATCATTTGCTCTGCCTTCACCCCCTCTGAACGTCTTCTAAAAACCCAATCAGCCTTCTCTAAAACTGAATCCTGGATGAAACATAACCACCTTGACCTTAATGCTAATAAAACTAAACTGATGATCTTTTCCCCCTCCAGAAACTCTCCAATAAACATAAATTCTTTCTCTCAATACTCAGTAATAATAACATCCCAATTTAAATCATTTCTAATACAAAACTCTTTGGTGTCATTATTGACGATCATCCAAAATTTGACACCAATATTCAATCCACCATTAAAAAAAACACCAAAAACTAGGACTTCTATACAGACATAACCACTACCTCTCCCCCTCCACCAGAAAACCCCTAGCTTCCTCCTACCTGCTCCCTCTCTTATGTATAGTGCCCCCTTGCTAAACAATATCCAACTCGGTCTACAATCCCAGCTTGAATCATGCTATAATAAAATAAGCAAATTTGCTACCAACTCTAAAACCTCCTCCCACCACTGCCACTTTCTGCATACTCTGCAGTGGTTTGAACTTCCAATTACCTGACCTTACTTAGACTGACTAATGTCCACAAGCTCATCCACAAACACACTAACTGCCCTCTCTCTCTACTGCACTAAGTCCCTACATCCCTAATCCCTCACTAAGATCAGAAAACAAAATCCTTATAAAATCTACAAATCCTCTTAACCCCCTACTCTCCTGCAACATTTCCATACTTTGGAACTTTCTCCCTCCCACTCTTTGCAGTACCCCCGATCACACCAAATATAAATCCCTCTTATTCTCCTATTTTACTACTAAATGGATATGCCCATCCCACTCCCCAACTTAAATTTCCTCTCTAGCCACTAACCTCTCCACCCTCTGCTCCAACAAATACCCTTTTATATCCCAACGAGACAGTCTTCTACTGCACCGTGCCTCTCTCCTGCACAGTCTGATGTCCGAACTTGCAAAAAAAAAAAAAAAAAGGAAAATTTTCACAGGTATTCTTATTGTCTTTAGCAAAATATGTATAATGCATTAATTTTATTTTATTGTACTATATTCTATATTTTAACACATCAAAGTTCGTACTGCATGCTGTATTTTTCTCTGACAAAATTAATTGTATATATCTATCAGTGGTTCCCAAACTTTTTCAATTCTCGGATCCCTTATTGAATCCAGGTTTTTCCAAGGTGCCCCCCCCCCCCGTCCGTCA
Organism: Protopterus annectens; assembly: GCF_019279795.1. NCBI lineage: Eukaryota > Metazoa > Chordata > Ceratodontiformes > Protopteridae > Protopterus > Protopterus annectens. Next base: position 1,156,194,545 of record NC_056729.1, on the reverse strand, counting down.
AATTCTAACTAGTCTATATATGCTATTCAATAACTGAAATAAGCCTATACAAAGTTTACTTATAACTAACTACAAGGTGTCTACTATACAACTACTACATAAAAGCCATCTATTCCAAAAAGTAAGAAAATGATCCTCTTTAGGGCCCTCTGGTATGACTTTTAAAGACTATAGTTAATAATTTACAACTTCCGTTCTGTGATCAATTTTGTTTTCTATTATTATTATTTTTATATCTAAGTTAAATTTTTTTCGTTAGTATAGTTAGTAGCAAGTTTAACTGAAAATGGGTGTTTCCTGTTTGGATCTGTTTATTTTTAAGTTTTGTTTTTTTTTTGAGTTTCCATCCTTTAGCATTTTGATCAACTGCCAAGTATGTGTGTGTGTGCGTACATAAATTTGTTTACATAAATGTTTGTTATACAAGTAAGACTGGAACTGACAAAACAAAACCATACCACCCTCCATCCTGTACCACAAACAAATTAAAAAAAAGAATACCACGAAGCAATAAAATAAAGAATGCTATGTACTAAGAAAGTGAAAACTACATCAACACATTCTAGGGAGGAAATCGCAGTTTTATTGAATGTGCTTGCTCTGTACATGCTGGTTGGTGGGAAACTGGTGCCTGCTTGTAGCATGTGCTCTTGGGCAAACTTCAAACTGTTTATTTACATGAAAAACCAAACTCAAAATCTAACTCCAGTTCGACTTACCCTGCAGAAAGGGTATTCACTAGTTCTTATTCACTACAGGTGCACTGCACAGCACTCACCTGGAGTAATAGACCTTAGCTCAAAACAGGTAGGTACACAGAAGACAAGCTTACCTTTTCTGTGAGGCATTATAGCACCCTTAAGTGTGCTGTTTCCAGTCATCCAGGTGTCCTGTTTTTTCACTATTCTTTGGTATCACTTTTTCTTCACTGATTGCAGTCATTCCAATGAAAAGCAGCTGTGCTCATCATCATCAGCAGAAGTTACTGACTGCTGCCTAAGGCACTGTGGCAGCCAAACGTCTTTTCCCAATGTTTTTTTTTGGGGGGGGGTGCTCGTGCTACATAGTTTTGCACCTGCAGTGGGCACACAAGGAGCTCTGATGGCCCTGTTGTTGATTAAAGATACACTTTACAACTGGCCTTTCCGGCAGGTGATTTATTGTTCTAGACAGGGACCTTGGCTTATTTTGCAAGCAGTCACAATGGAAGTGACCAGCGCAGCCTTCTGAGGAAGTTATGGGAAGGGAAGAAAACTTTTAGGAGTGAACTTTTTTGTGCCTGACTATGCAATTCTCCCTTTCATTGCATGCTCAGTGCTGCCCTCCCTGCTGCCTATGTTCCGGCCAGCAAAACCTTGTGTTCTGCTGGCCAAGGGAACACCCCTAGGTTTCTATATAGCTTATATTATAATCTCAGACAGTTCTTTAAAAGACATCAGTGGTAGCACTTTGTTTTGTTTCTTTCAGACACTATTGCAATTGTTTTTGATTTTTGTACATCTTAAACTTGAGCAAGAACTTCTGAAGCTTTTCTTAGGAAAGAATCTGTTTAAAATGTATTGCATCTCCCATGTCAGATGGAAGGTGACCAGCATTTTGGCAGTAAGTTAATTTGTGAGAAACTACTGAACTTTATCATGTAGGCACAAATTCAGATTTGTAACTCTCCACTTGTATACTGTTTGGCTGAATAAATCACTTAGCCATCCTAGTCTCCTGGGTGACCTAGTGGGTTTTAGTTTAAAACTAGTAGAAACAGAGACCCTGTGATTTAGCTTCGTCTAGCAGCCGCAAAATAAACCAGGAACTGATAAGCTTATTAACTAAGCTTATTAGTTTGTGGGTTATTTTGCGGCTAAGCTTATTAGTTTGCAGCACCCCTGTGAGGAAGCCGTGGCTTCCCAGGGTGCCGCTGTGCACACTTTGGGAACCCGTGGTATATATTGCTTCTCTGTTACTGTTCCTTGGAGCTTTTCTTCCTGGAACTCCAGTGAAAATGGGCTCTTCGTGGCCCAGTGGACATCCCTGGTCATCCAACTGAAATTATAATAATAAAAATAATAATTACTGTGAGGCATGTTCAGTCTTCTATACAGGCAAAACTAAAAATGCCTTTTCCAAGCGTATTTATCAGCACTTGTATACTATTCAGAAGGGTGATTGTAAAAGTGCACTTGCAAGATACTCCTTGACCTGTGAGGGATTTACAAAGTTTACCTTTTTTTGTATTACAATAAGTGCAGAGATCTACTTATTGTGGTGACTGGGAAAACAGGCTTCTGCACAGAGAAATGTGTTGGCAACTGAAACCTGATGCTTCAAATTTTCGAGGACATAGTGAAAGTGCTTCTGTTATTAGTGAATTAAGAAGGAGAGCTTCTGTTATTTAAGCTTTAGATACACTTCTTTAAGATATTAATTGAAGTTTGTCTTTTATTGGTTGATGCTGGTGGGGGGTGGAGGAGGTTCATTCTTCATTTTAACTAGTTTTTTAGTTTAGTTATCCACAGTTCTGAAGAAGTCTGGATAAGACATAAGCGCTTAACCGTGGAGCTAATGCTGTTTACATTAAAGAGTGCCCTTGTATAGATGTAAAAGCCTAGAAGCTCAGTTTTTCCCTAAAAAGCTGTCAGTGAAACCCTGCCAATCTTGTCTGTTCTCTAGGAGCAAGTCAGTTGCACACTGAGCAGCGTTGCCTTACTGATCAACCTTAGCCTACACAAAGTATAGGTCATGGTTGTATTCTCATTGCCACCAGCACAGTCCTGACAAATTAACCCATTCCATTCCCTAATAAAATGCACAGGAAGAGACTTCTGTCATGGATGGGCAGTTTCCCATCATCTCTCTAGCCAGCCTGCTAGACGTGGGCATCTTGAAGCAATGTAGTAATAGTCTCATGTATACTGGCAACCACTTACTCCTGAAACAAACAAATACTTTATGTGAGAGATGTAGTTACACTATGAAATCGGAGCCAAGACTCTTACATAAGGACATATTGAATGCTAAGCAGGTTGCCAGCACACACACTCTTCCCACACTAAATAAGGACATGACACATAAACCCACATATGTTGAGGTACTCGCTAGTAACTACCAAAACATCAGAGGCCTTCCAAATGGAAACCACTTACACAAATAACCACAAGACATAATTGACACATACCAGTGTCTCAACAAATATGCCCATAAGGCATAACACCAGAAACCCTAATGCATTGGTCATAGGTGACTCCACTGTGAGACACACAGATGTTCTTCTCACCAGGCTGCATAAAGAGAGGGTTACAGTTAGCTGCCTGTCAGGTGCCAAGATCCATCAAGTCACTCAAGCACTCAAATCAGTTAACCACAAGTACCGATATGACTCCGTCATACTCCATGTGGGGGGTGAATGACTTGAGACATACCTCACTGGGCTATATGAAGAAAGATATAACTGAGCTCCCAGATTATGTGTCACAGGAAGGTATAAGGCTAGCCTTAAGCAGCATTCTACCTTCTCAAAGAATGATGCCACAATACAACCAAAAAATGATTGACTTTAAATGGCTTAGCTTCTAGTGTCAGTTCAAGGGAATCCATTATCTGTCAGCCTGGGAAGACATGGTTGAAAGGCTACACTGTTTTGCCTGTGATGGTCTGCATCTGTCTCCTCTAGGCTTTCAGATACTGGCAAAGACATTGGCCACACCTATTGTGCCTTTTTTAGGCAGTGTCAAAATAACCAACCTCCCAAAATAACAAAATCCTCTCTAGATAAACTCAAGGTACTGCTGCTTAATGCTAGGAGTCTAAACAAGAAACTGCACTGCCCGGAAGCACTACTCACTTTGGAATATGCTGATGTCTGTGACCACATTATAAATGAAGTCACAGAGAAAAGAAGAAAAGGTAATTTTGAACCCATAGTTGGAGTTTATATTTCAGATAGTAACCTGCCTGACACAGATACTAGAGGACATGATGAGCAATGAAGTCCTTTCCTTAGATCTCTGATAGTCACATACAGCTCTGATTTTCACAGTCTGACGTCAATTTTTTATAAAAAATAGGACGTCTTACTTGAAGACATAGACATCAGAACTCATTTGGGTGATAAACCTGTAGTAACGTATAGGAAAGGTAGAAACTTGAAAGATCTTCTTAGGAAAGGGCATACTCACACTACAACAGGCCATTTGGGTACAAACAAATGTAGGTTTTGTAATTGGTGTTACAAAGTTAAAACTGGTGCTACATTTACAATAAACGACATGGATTTTAATATAAAAGGGAAATACAATTGTTCTTTGAAAGTGGTTGTCTATGTGGCCACATGTGACCAGTGACCAGTGTTCTACATAGGCAAAACGGAGAGAAAATTTTGTGCTAGAATCTATGAACATGACTATGCCATAAGAAAAAACAATTTAAATAATGCATTAGTAGGCACATTCATGATAACATCAATCACAACTTTAAGTTTATAGCTATAGACCATGTAGATATTACTGAGAAAAAACCTTGGAGGAATTTTGCTAGAATTAAAAGAACTCAGGTGGCAGATTTTATTACATGCAGACAAATGGCCCAGCATCAATGACAGGACTTCCATCACTCCGGTTTTAAAACTAAAGGCCTTAGAAAGGAATAAAATGGCATAAAGAAAAGGTTTTGATGGAAGCACTGAATTTGTCAATAATTCCACAACAACTTCCTTTAAGTATAAATTATAAGATAATAGTGTAAAGTTCTGAACTGCCTTTTTTTCTAACTTTAGATATAATGTTCTCAATATATTACATTATATTTTTCAACGTACATTTAGGATTAAGAATACATATTGAAGGGTTAATTATGTGTTTCTCTTTCCTTCTTGTTAAGAGTTAGCTAGCTTTTCCCTGTACCCAATCAGATTGATTTGAGATGTATTTAAATGGTTGCCTTGCATTTTTAACCTTGTCTGATGAAGTTTACAGTGTTTAAACGAAAGCACTTATGGATTTTACCTCTGTTGTTTTTATACAGTTTCCTATATTGTGGCTCATGTTTGGTGCTTGTTGAGACTCTGCCTGCTAGTTTTTCTACATAAATCAGTCTTGTTTGATGCAATTATAAGACAAGATATCCCATCAAGTTCAAAAATGCTTAAGAATTTTTCTAAGACAAATTACCTCCTACTAAGTGATGGTATAGGAAGTTTCAAAGCATTCAAATTCAGATAACACAGACTCCTATTCAGAGGTGTACACCAATGCTCCATATTACAACTTAAGCAGCTGTGTAGAATTTGTTGTACCTGACCAGATTAAAACCAGGTCTTGCCGAAAAACAAGCCATCCTAATATAAACAGATTGTACAACAAGAGAAAAAAACTAATGTCCAAGAACAAGAGGGAACTGGCTCAGCAGAAGATGGAATCTCTCTCTAGTTTAAACAAACAAATTAGAAAGTTGTCATGTCCTCCAAAGCTAATTATGAAGAACAAATAGCCTAACTAGCTAAAGATAATCACAAGGCATTCTTTAACTACATCCAAAATCTAAAAGGGAATACCAAGCTATGCGCTGAACAGGTTGTGGGTGGCACCACCTATACTCAACTGGAGGTAATAGCCAACCTACTAGCTGACAGATTTGGAGAAAACCTCACCACCCTGCTCCCCTACAGTCATTCCTCCAAAGTGTACCTGCCACCACTTCTCAACCTATTATCTTAAGAAAGCAGGTCATCTCAGTGCTCTCCGAGGCCAAAATCATGGCATCACTGGGACCAGACATCATCCGAGGTTGTCTTTTAAACAACTTAAAACATGACCTAGCAGTCCCACTTGAATTCCTCTTTATCCACATCCTGCAAACTGTCTATATTCTGGCAGAATGGAGGACAGCAACAGTAATCCCATTGCACCAAGGGGGACCATCAACCAGTTCTGGGAATTATAGGCCCACAAACTTGACTAACCTCATCTGCAAGGCCATGGAAAGAATCATTATGGACCTTGTTAACAAGGACATAGGTAATCTCCAAACTCTGGACCCATCCCAATTTGGATTCATTAAAGGTAGATCATGCCTGCTAAACATGGTTGATGTTTTCAAGACGAGAGAAAGACAGTACATACCACCTATCTTAACCTAGCCAAGACATTTGACAAAATCCTGTGCTCAGGTACTGTAGATAAACTAAATTAATCCCTACATTACCAGATCGGTAGCCAACTGGCTGACTGACAGGACACATATTGTCAAAGCAGGTAACTTCACCTTTAGCAAAAAACAGTCACCAGTGGCATACCACAGGGTTCTATGATGGGCCCCTTACCATTGAAATTTATTTCTCAGAAGTCCAGGCAAACTTGGGCAGCCTGTGGCTGACCAAGTTTGGTAACAATTGCAAATTAGTAGCAATCATTGAGGCTGCCAAAGATATTAATATACTGCAGACAGGGTTAACACAGACAAATGATTAGTACCAAGGCCATGGATTAAAGCTAAATGCAAAAAATACAGTAGTATTCCCTTTGGGAAAGCTAACATCCCCTTCTAAATACATTACAGACAGCACCCCATAACTGTAGACCCAGTGGTACGTGATCTGGGTTCTTAGGTCAATAGCAATCTGAACTTTGACAACTACGCATCCTCAGTAGTAAGGAAATTCTTCTATGTGGCACATCTTATAAGTAAAGGCATCAGCTCTAGATCTAAGGATGTTATAATTCCATTATTTTCAGCCATCAACAGACCAATAATTGAGTACAATGCTCCCTTCTGCGTGTACCTCACCAGACAGCTGCAACAACTGGAGAGACCACAGAGGTTTCTCACTAAGAAATTACAGGTTACACAAAACAAGTCTTACCTGGAAAGACTGAAAGCCCTTTCACTGTATTCTGTGTCCTACAGGTTGCTAGGGTGTGACCTGTGCCTGGCTTACAGGGCAGTCTCTGACTTGCCCCTGATGGAAATGCTCCATATTCGTAAATCATACTGCAGGAGTGTCACTCACTCCAGGAACTTAACCTAGATTCTGACATGATCAGGTTTTGCTGGAGAGATACATCTCCCAGAGGCTGCCACTTCCCTGGAGCATGCTTCCAGTTCACATGAAACAGAGCCCATCACTGACCATCTTCAAATGCAACCTAGATCAATGGATGGGTGACCTCAAATTAACTCCTGGGGTGGTGTCCATGTCCCTCCAGGACAGAGGAATTTGGCATTAACTGCCATCGATCCTTATCTCTGTGAACTTCACTCACCTAATCACTCACAATTGGGGCTACTTAGGATAAATATGGCTAGACTTGTAAGAGCTCTAGAGAAGTTAGCCTAGTGACATCCTATAAACCAATGAACCTATTGACTTCGTATTTGTGTAATATGTAAATGAATTTTAAAACTGTTTATTTGCTTACTTGTTTTTTTATTTGATTTCAGGTATGAGCCAGGTAAGTAAGGTAAAGTATATAAACAATGCTACATTATGAAACCAATCATTTACAAGTCTGTACATAAATAAAAATACAACAGTGTGCACAACTAACAAGATATCAATATTTAATACAAAGTCATTTCCATCTGACTCAGCCATGTTTGATCCCTTCAGATTCATAAAGTCAGTGCACAGTTGCAGATATGCATTCTGCACACTATGTATTGTACCCTGTCTGTCAGTACTTTGATTCATAGACATGGCTCACAGAACTGACAAGCAGCATACAAAAGAGTATCTTTTGGTAGTAATGGCACATAGGAATGCACTGCTATGTGGACCAGTCATAAATGCGTTCCTGACTGCCACACTGAATTGAAGTGCAACAAAACACAGCAGGACATAGATATTTAGGAAGGTATAATTTGTCTACTCACTAAGTAGCTGCTGCCTGCTGGGCTCCACCATCATACCTGATTGAGTACAGGATCTTAACCCTTTGTGTAAAGATCATTATGAATCTGAGCTGACGTTGGTATGCCATTCTACCATGCATCAGCCTTATACCATGAGTACAGTGTTCATGATTTTATCTCTATGGTTACAAATTATGATTTGTCACAGCTTTAGAAATGTTATCATCAGACAGAGTTATGAAATAAGTCAGTGCTTTAGGTAGCTTGACTTCTTTGTTGAAATATTTATACATACACACACAGACACACGCATGTACATATATATATATATATATATATGTATATATATATATATATATATATATTATATATATATATATATATATATATATATATATATATATATGTATATACATATATATATATATATATATATATACACACACACACACACACACACACACACACACACACACACACACACACACACAGATATACGAGTATACTCACATTTGTGAAGGCACCCATATTTTGACAAGGCATATGTTGTCAACTGAAAAACATCAGCAATGCCAACATTTACACACTACAATGCATGCACCAAGAAACAACCTCAGCACATACAAATTTTAAGGACATAAAAACACAGAAAACAAAAACCCTGCTGCTAATTATATATACTAATTCCAAGATTGAAAAATTTTGGGGAAGGGCATATTCCCCAACTCTGAGAATTGTGTGATATCTCACACCTATTACTCATCTGTTTAGCTGAACAAATGCAGGCTATTAAAAAGATATTGATCATGAAGCGTTTATGCCAACTGCAAGCTACCTATATATATATATATATATATATATATATATATATATATATATATATATATATATATATATATATATATATATATATATATATATATCTATATAAAGATAGATAAATATATAGATTTTGTGGGTGTGTATTTGTGTGAGTCAAATGATCAAATTCACTAGTATTTGAATACAAAGTACTCAAACATTTCATTGGTTCTTTTGAGCTTTTTTTAAAGTTGTTTAGGTTTTAACCTTATGGTATTTAACTCCCACCTTTGAGTGGGTTTCTGCTTGTTTGCTCATTGCTTAGCACACCGGACTGCCGCGCAATTGAGCTTCACAGCCAGACAAATCATTTTGACAATTTTCCCCTTAGATACAGCTATATCACAACTATGTAGTTCCTCATCTTTAGCACATTTCTCGGAAAACATGCAATACTACTGAAGCTGTGTAAGTAGCCCATTGCAATAACGGCCTCAAGAGTTTTTTTGAGGCCCCACTCTACCTACTAGCGTAGCATTAAGCCTAGTCTCTGAAGTATTAGCACAAATTGCCCACTAGTTATTCCTATGTGTAACCTCTTTCCCATCATATTCCTGTTTCTGACTATATAAATTCACCTAGCACAATGAACAGGCAATTTCTCACAGTTTCTCCAGCCAACTTGCTTGGCATGGGCATCCTGATGCACTGTAGCAACTGCCTCAAGTACACAGACAACCCCTTACTTCTAGTCCACACAAACTATACATGTGAGAGATGCAACTATATTAAAAACCTTGAATCAATGTTCTCTCACATGCCAGTCAATACATCTGACACTGAGTGGGTTGTCAGCATGCACACTTCACCACCTACTCCACCCAAACCAACATCACACATTTCTACATACGTGGAGCTCCTCTACACAAACTTAACCAAACACCAGAGACCTTCCAAACACAAGCACGCTACACATAATACTTCCTCTGCAGAACACAATGCACACAATAGCTCATGCACCAATGTCTCACCTGTCAAGCCCATAAGGCTAAACACTAAACCTAATATATTAGTCATAGGCGACTCCATCATGAGACATACAGATGTCTCTCTCATCAGGCTGGATAAGAAGAAGGTCACAGTCAGCTGTCTGTCAGGTGCCAAGATCCGCCATATCACACATGCACTCAAGTCTCTCAACAACAGATGCCATTATGAATCTGACATAGTCCATGTTAGTGTGAACGACTTGAGAAGTACCTGTCTGGACTATATGAAGACAGACATGACTGAGCTCTCAGACTATGTGTCTCAGGCAGATATGTCCTTAGTCTTAGGCAGAATTTTACCTTCACCTAGAATGATGCCTCAATACAAACAGAAAATGATTGACTTCAATAATTGGCTTAGTTTTTGGTGTCATTCTAAGGGGATCCGGTATCTGTCAGCCTGGGATGGCATGATCGACAGACCTTGATGCTTTGCCAGAGATGGCCTTCATCTGTCATCCCTGGAATTTTGGCTACTGGCTAAGGCTCCTGCCACCCCCATAGTGCCTTTTTTAGGCAGTGTCACAAGGACAAAACTTCCGATATAAAAATATCAACCAAAAACAACCTCAAGGTCATGTTGCTAAATTGCACTCAGTGGAGGCAGTCCTCACCCTGGAGGATACAGACATTTGGCAATCATGGACACCTTGTTCAAGGCTGTGGAGAGCACCCCAAGCATACTGGGTTACACCTCCTTCCACCCATTTAAACCACAAATTGAAGGCATGAAAACTTAAGGTGGCAGTGTATCAATATTCATCTCAGACAAATACAACTCCAGATTGGTCAAACAGTATGACACCCTAGAGATGCTTCAGATGCAATTAACTGTATGGTAACACATACACTGAGCTTTGGAAGTAGCTAACCTGCTAGCCAACAGGTTCAATAAAAACTTCACTTCCCCGTCCCCACCACACGTACTTCATATCCTCCCTGCTACCTGTCCCCTACCTTGTATCTCTAAAGATCAGGTCATAAACTTCCTCTCTAAGGCCAAAATCACAGCATCAATGGGATCCGATAACATCCCAGGCAGTGTCCTACATGTGCTCAAACAAGAATTAGCATCACCACTGGCTACTGCTTTCAATAACAGTCTAAGAACAGGCTTCATCCCAGCTGAATGGAAAACAGCTGCCATTATCCCCCCTGCACAAAGGTGGTGCTTCTACTGACCCCAGGAACTACAGAGCTTTTAGTCTGATTAGCCTCATTTACAAGGCCATGGAGACAATCATAATGGAACTTAACAAAGATATAAGTAATCTCTAACACTAGATCCTACCTAGTCTGTATTTGTCAAGGGGAGATCATGCTTGGGACCTCTACAAGGGGAAATATGTGCATGCAGCCTACCTAGATCTGGCCAAAGCATTTGACACTTTCACTCACTCAGGCATCATTGACAAACTCTCCCAGCTAGATATCAACCCTTATAGCATAAGGTGGGTTGCGAACTGGCTCTCTGATAGAAGAAGGTGCTCTTACCCAAAATTCAGATTTTCTGGGGGAGGGTAAATGTGGTCTGAGTTTTTTTTTTCTTTTGAGCTTTTGAGCATAAAGAAAGGACAGACAACTCCAGCAGTGGGTCTATATTAAAATCTCGAAGTCTGACAATATCGAATACGATATTGTCGACACGAGAATACTGAAAGCGTACTACGTCAAACGTTTTAACAGAAAATCTCCATAGGGGGAGATTTCTGTTTACTTCAATGTAGTGTGTTCTCAGAGTTGGTATATTTAAATAGGGGGGTGTGGGGGGTGCAGGGGGGGCTTGCCCCCCTGCCTACACACTATTTATTTTTTTTTTTTAATTTAGTATTTTATTTTTTTGGTTTTGATGGTTTAAGACTTTGGTCACTAAAGTTCGATCTTTAGTGATTCGAAGTTTTAAATCTTTGAGATTATAATATAGACCCCCTGCAGCTGTGATCTTTTTTGGCAGCCTATTAATGGAGGAGCTGCAAGGGACTGTTCCTGTTTGGTGGATATACTTACAAGATTTGTGAGCTCACAGTGAAGGTGCTGTATATACTGTAAATAATTTGTGGAATTAACTGGAGAAAGCCAAGTGAACTGTATTCTTATTTAATTTTCATTTTGTTCTGCAAATAAACCTATGTTTTGATATGACTCTTCCAGCAGCATATTTTAAGTACTTGTTCTATATCTATATATATATATATATATATATATATATATATATATATATATATATATATGTGTGTGTGTGTGTGTGTGTGTGTGTGTATTATACATATGCTGTTTCAACATTTCACTTTACAGTCGGCTTATCTTATTTTAATAGCTACTGGACTAACAATGATGTTGAAAAAGGTAATGAAAGTGCTGTTAAATCTTTTGTTTGAAACATTTTGGAAAGCAGGTTACCTTTTGGATTGTAGTTTACTATTTGCACATTTGATTTTAGTGCTAAGATAAATCAAACGTACAAAGTTTCAATTATTCAGATTCAAGCAGTGCAAATTCATCAAAATGAGGCTTATCTAAATGATATGTGACCTTGAGGGAAGCTAGGACTCTGCAAACCTTTCGCACTGTTAACCTTTAAAAAGCTATTCTAGGATTTTTATTGCCCCAGCAAAGTATTCTAATAATCGTTACATACTTTATGACATGGTAAGGACTATCTGGGGTGTAAATCTTCAATGGACCTGTTTCTGTTCTTTATGCAATATTTATTGTTTACAGAATTTCATTATTTGGTTTCATTTTGTTCAACTAGTAAATATTTTATTTATACTGGCCTGCATACAATAGATTTAAATGCCTACATGCTTACTTTGTATCCTAGAAATGTGTTACATTGTAGCTAAAGGTTTATACATATTTGTAATGTCTCTGTTTGTAATGCCATACATTTTAGACTGTCTCATATCCAGAGCCAGTGCTCTGAAGTATGAATAAAACTGAGGTAATAGATGTATGGGCAAGCAGCAGAGCTGTTAAAGGGACTGCATTTTGTTGCTTTTATGAGGTTAAAGGTAAAAACATGTAGTGGGAAAGCATGGCACCTCTCTTGACCAGAGTTCTGCAGTACTGATATAAACACTGGAAATGCATTCAAACACTCAAAGAGGGGAACACATTTCAGTAATGCTTAAAACAATATTTTAGCAAAAGTGTTTTTCAGCATTAAGGCCATGTTGTTATAAGGGAGTTGCTTTTATTGCTTTCTAGATCATAACTATTGTTTGAGTGCTTGGCATAAATCCATATTACTCAAAGGATTGATGTTTCTTAAACTGGAAATATTTACTTAGATGTGACTGAATAAAATAACTTGTAAAATGTATTAATGAAAGGCATCTGGATGGATAGTAGTCTTTCCCTGGCTTCAGCATACAAATAAAACAGGTTTTAACAAATAGACTGATCTATTTGCTTATTTGCTTTATGTGCTGGATAAGCTGGACTACGAAATTCATAAACATGATGCACAGTTGCATAACTTTATTCTATGTACTATGTTTTTTGCATCAACATTCACTGTCGAGATTCATAGCAATGGATCACACTAATGAAACGCAACTTAAATAACATTGTCCATTTTTTGTGAATAGCACACAGCTGTGCATAGTACATATCCATATATCATCTGTGGACAGACCGCATTAGTAATATCCATTATAGCACACCCCACTCTATTTGAAGGGAAGGCCTGACCAAGTCCCACCTACGGATCTGTTTTTCCCAGCACCTTAGGTTCACAACTGCAGCAGCCTGCTTGACAAGGTGTGTGTGATATAACATGTTGTAACTGCCTTTTGATGTATAGTGCTGTGTATGCCGAATGGGGATATAGTGACTTGTGGGATGATGATGCTGTGGTGAGGCTATAGCACAAGAGGACACCACTGTGCTAACATCAGAGGGACATCTAAGCCTGAAAATGATGGTAGAATTCAAGAACAAACCAGTGACACAAGTGCACAGGGAGGGAGTGGGTCACCTACATCCATCATTACAGAGACTTTGTAGACACACCAGCTGAGCACAAGGCCTCACCAGAGCATGACATTCATCCTGTACCTCAGCTGTATGGATTTTCACAGATCAGCCAGATTTTTTATTCATATTTTTGGTCTGTCCCTGTTTAAATTTATGTTTTTCTGTGAAATAATTGAAAATTGATATCCCAAAATAATGACATGCCTTTTAGTTTCAGACTTCATATCCTTCAGAAAATACAGTGGATATAAAAAGTTTACACACCCTGTTAAAATACCAGTTTTTTGTGATATAACAAATGAGACCACAATAAATCATTTCAAAACTTTTCCCACCTTTAATGTGACATGTAACCTGTACAATTCAATTGAAAAACAAACAAATCTTTTAGGAGAAAAAATATTAAAAATAAAAAACATCCAATATGCTGGTTGCATAAGTGTGCACACCCTTAAACTAATACTTCATTGAAGCACCTTTTGATTTAATTACAGCATTCAGTCTTCTTGGGTACACACCTTCCATCAATTAAAGAGACTCTGATCAACCCCAAACAAAGTTCAGCTGCCCTAGTAGAGTTTTTCTGACATTTACTCAATTGCCTGCTACAGTGAAAGCCATGGTTCACAGAGAGCTTACAAAGCATCAACGGAATCTCATTTTTGAAAGGTATCAGTCAGGAGAGGGGTACAAAAAAATTTCCACAGCATTGGATATACCATGGAACACAGTGAAGACAGTCATCAAAAATTGGAGAAAATATGGGAGAACAGTGACGTTGCAAAGAACTGGATGTCCCTCCAAAACAGATGAAAAGACAAGATGAAAACTGGTCAGGGAGGCTGCCAAGAGACCTACAGCAACACTGAAGGAGCTGCATGCATTTCTGGCAAGTACTGATTGTGTACTACATGTGACAATAATCTCCCATATTCTCCATATGTCTGGACTATGGGGTACGTTGCAAGACAGAAGCCTTTTTTTACACAGAAAATACATCCAGGCCCTGCTAAAATTTGCAAAACAATACATCACATCTTCCCAAAGCATGTGGGAAAATGTGTTATGTTCTGATGAGACCAAGGCTGAACTTTTTGGCCATGATTCTAAAAGGTACATTTGGCACAAAAACAGCACTTTGCATCACCAAAAGAACACCATCCCCACATTGAAGCATGGTGGTGGCAGCATCATGCTTTGGGGTTGCTTTTCTTCAGCTGGAACTGGGGCTTTAGACAAGGTGGAGGGAATTATGAACAGTTCCAAATACCAGTCACGTTTGGCCCAAAACCTTCAGGTGTAAGATAGAAAAATGAAGATGAAGAAGAATTTCACCTTTAAGCATGACAATGACCCCAAGCATACATCCAAATCAACAAAAGAATGGCTTCACTAGAAAAAAAATTTAAGTTTTGGAATGGCCCAGCCAGAGCCCAGGCCTAAATCCAATAGAAAATCTGTGGGGTGACCTGAAGAGAGATTTACACAAGAGATGCCCTCGTAATCTGACAGATTTGGAGTGCTTTTGCAAGGAAGAGTGGGCAGATATTGTCAAGTCAAGATTTGCCATGCTGATAGACTCCTACCCAAGAAGACTGAATGCTGCAATTAAATTAAAAGGTGCTTCAACAAAGTATTAGTTTAAGGATGTGAACACTTTATGCACTTATTGTACATTTTTTATTTTTCATACTTTTTCCCCTAACAGATTTGTTTGTTTTTCAATTGAATTGTACAGGTTATAGGTTACATTAAAGGTGGGAAAAGCTTTGAAATGATTTATTGTGGTCTCATTTTCTATATCACAAAAAACCTGACATTTTAATAGGGGTGTGTAACCTTTTTATATCCACTGTACGTCCTCATACAATACCTGTTACTTCAGTAACTTTCTAAGATTATAAGACCAGTAGTTGAAATCTGTCATTGATTTAGGGCATTTGTCCCCCATTATTATTGGCTTGTCCAGAATTCTTGTTGTAAGAGGTTGATAGGTATGTCTAAGCATCTCCCAAAAACTGTTCACGCCAAAAGACAAGCAAGGAAAATTGCATAAATGCCACGAGACCTGTTCAGTTTCCCAGTCACTTTAATTCCTCATAAAATCTGATTAAAACCAGATTGTAAATTCATATAAAAAGCTCCAGATAATAAATCCACATAAAGTTCAAGCACTTTCATTCCACTAAATGCGGGAATTCATCAGAAACAATCACTACTACTCCTTTCTTCTTTGTAAATTCAGTACCAGCAAGTCATATGATCTCCACAAAACCAACCCCCATTTTGGGCTTAAAGGAAAATTAATTTTCATAATGCCTTCCTTTTAGTAAAACTGCACAATCTCTCTACTTTTATTAAAAATAATTTCCACCATCAGACAATAGCGTACAAATGTTCCAGAAATGTTTTATATATATATATATATATATATATATATATATATATATATATATATATATGTGTGTGTGTGTGTGTGTGTGTGTGTGTGTGTGTGTGTGTGTAAATATATAGATTGTCTAACTAAGAAAAAACAATATATGTGAACCATGCATTTTCCATGTCTAAGATACCTGGTAAATGGAAATATTCCAAAAAACATTACTTTTTTCAATCATATTCTCTTCAGCTCTCTAAAGTCTTTAACACTATGTGTCCACGTTTTTATGTTGGAAAAACTGACAGATGCTTGAGGAACAGGATTTACGACCACAGTTATAGTATAAGGAAACAGGATGGAAATAATGCCCTATGGAAACATCTGAATGCCAGTGCCACTTGTTCTTCCTTTCAATTTGGAATATTAGAATTGGTAAAACATAACCCCAGGGGTGGTAATATAAAGAAACTACTGGGGGAAAAAGAGGCAAGATGGCAGATCCGCTTAAATGCTTCTGTGCCCCCAGGTATTAATGAGTATATATCCATTAAACCCATATTGGAAAATTGTCGATATTAGCTTGGTATGGTATTTTTTAAATTAAATAAAATATAAAATTTTTTTAATTAAATAAAATATAAATATTTATATTAATATATTTTATATTGTATATGTATATTGTATATAAATAGATATTATATGAACTTTGTTCATTTTTATTAACAACATCATACTATTTTATTAATTTTAATTAATTGTATTCAATATCAGGTATTTATGGCAATAGGGAGTATAGAATTTTAGCACTAGCACTTTAAGGACTAATTATTGAGTTAAATGTTTTAAATGTGATTGGTTTGAGTATGTATTTAAGAAAAACCTTGTATGTAGAGTATTGTTCTGATGAAGTCTATTTTATTAGATGAAAGCGCTTAACCTGTATGTTTTTAGTCAATAAATAGAGTTTTAAGAGGTTTTGTACTCATTCTGTTGTGCTAGTGGTTTACATGTTGTAACCAGGAACAGCTTGGTTCGTGGTATTTCTTTTTGTCGACTGTTCTTGGACTTTCTACATATTTTTATATATATATATATATATATATATATATATATATATATATATATATATATATATATATATATTATCCACCATCAATACAGAGAACCTCAAGAAACACCTAGCAACTTTTAACTGGTCTTCTATTACCAACTTACAGAACCCCAGCTCTGACACATACCTACCTTCACCTTAAAGACAAATTCTTCCCTCTCACACATTGTCTTTTAAAATGCAATCCCCTCCCCCCAGGCTAAGCACAGAACTGAAATCTCTGCTCAAATTTAGGGATAATGCATGGTCTTTATGGAGACAAAACCCCTCACCAGAAACTTATTTATTTATTTATTTATTTTACATTTGTTAACCAGGAGAATCCGACTGGATACATGTCCATTTTCAGCGGAGGCCCGGGGAGAAAAGCTCCAGGTACATAACAGACATATGAACATTGTTAATGCAAAAAAGGAAGATAGTTGAGTTCTAAATACAATATAAAGATACATCACATCTTGGGAAAAAAAATAACAGCAGCATATAAAAAAAAACATAGGTCAGTTACAAAGGCGAGGCACCTTGTTAAAAAGCGGTTAAGGATAGTGAGGTAAGTGAAGGGTGAAACTTGTACTGCCTCTCTAAATTACATAGTTAAGCAAGCCATATGCAGGCACAAAACCACCTAGTTCACAATCAAGCAGTTTGCTCTTCTAGGAAAACCCAAACATTTTTGACAGGAAATAAATCTTCTCTCAGGTTGTAAATCCAATGATCCCACCTCCTCTCTTATCACCAGCCAGACCTCTCAAGGCCAACTCTTAACCTCTGACTTTCTCAAAGAATTTAGCCACTTCCCTAGTACTTTAACCTCTATTACTCCCCCTACTCACTCAGCCCCCATCTTTTAACCCCCTCTTCTTTTTTTAGAAAATTGTACAGAAAGAACTTGTTCCTCTTCTAGAAAACATACCTCCTGGTGCCAACAACCTACTCCATTTGTTTATATCACTCTGCAAAGACATCCTTGCCACAATTTTTCTACATATTTACACAATGCCAGACATACAAAAAATGTTCTGGTTAAACCTCCCTCTTCCCAAACAACCTCAGCAAGTAAATACTTCACACTTCCTCCCTATCACCATCCTTCTTACACTTTGGAAAATACTTGTAAAACTAATCTACAACCAGCTGTCTACTTACATCCAACAGTACTACCTCCTCACACTTCTCGGTTGTCTGGAGCACAATGACAGCACTATGGTCACTTACAGATGAGATCCTTCTCAACATGGATAAAGGAAATCTTTCAGGAGTTCTCTTCATTGACCTTACCAAAGCTTTTGATCTTCTTGACCACTTCCTCCACCTTCACTCTCTCCAAGAAATTGGTGTTATTCCCAACAATGTCACCTGGTTCCAAAATTTCTTAACAAATAGGTATTTCAGAGTAAATAAACAAGAAACAAAAAGTGAGTATGGCAGATCTCACCAAATATAAGCAAGAACCACAACCAACTGAGAAATGCCTCCAACGACGTGTTGTGGATAATGAGCATGAACCTCCACACACCCAATATACCAAGCCCAATGGTGGTGGAAGCCCCAAGATCTTTATTTAAACAAACAGTTAAGCACCATTGTTCTGATCACATCCAGAACTTGTTCCAAATTAAAGTTTAAAACACTTCTCTCCAATAATATTTAAGTGCACTAATTACCTTACTTAATAGAAATGAATTAACTCCACATGCTTCTTAAACATACATACACCCTAAAAACAATATACCTTACACCAATTCCATCATTTAATATAAATAAAAAATAAATACATAGCTCTGTATATTTGTGGATATATATATATATATATATATATATATATATATATATATATATATATATATATGGGTCTAGGACTATTCACTGAAAAAACATTTCACTGAAAGTGAAATGACTACACAAATCACTGAAAGCACAATTCACTGAAAGCACAATTTACTGAAACACATTTCACTGAAAGTTATATATGGCCTTTTCCCTCTGTAGTGTGACCCTGGAGTTAGAATATATAATAAAGGGGGGGCATATACCTCCACATAGTTTGGATATATATTATGTTTTGAAAAGAGTAATTTATTGAAATTGCAAGTATCCATGTGTATAATTCTAAATATTTAAAATAGGTGGGGGGCTACACACCCTACACCCACTAATGTGGGGGGGTGCCCCCACACACCCCCTTACTATATATTCTAACTACAGGGTTGCACTACAGTGGGGAAAAGGCCATATATAACTTTCAGTGAAATGTGTTTCAGTGAATTGAGCTTTCAGTGAATTGTGCACAGTCAAATGTGTTTCAGTGAAAGGTGCTTCAGTGAATAGTCCTAGACACACACACACATATATATGTGTGTTTGTGTGTGTATGTGTGTGTGTGTGTGTGTGTGTGTGTGTGTGTGTGTGTGTGTGTGTGTGTGTGTGTGTGTGTGTGTGTGTGTGCACGCGCATAAGCACTTTACTATCTCGAAATACTGAAATCTCAAATTTCAGTATCTTGAGACAAAAATGCCGACAGTGCACTTGAGCGAAACTGCACTTGATCGAATTCAAAGTGTCGAATTCGCAGTTAGGTGGCGTGGTACGTGGGATTTGCTGTGTTTGTAAGGTGTGGTGTGCTGTGGGATATGATTTGCCTGCTGTTTTGTGGATATATGTGGAGATTTAGGTAAGTGCTGTTTTTTGAAGGGTTTTAGGTAGGGATTTGAGTGTATTATGTAAGTGCATTGGCAAGTTTTAGGTGTAGGTTAGGGTAGGTAGGTAAGAATGTGAGTGTGTAAGTGTTGAGATTGGTGGTGTTTGTATGTATGTGGTGTGTGTTTATGCAAGGGGAATATAGAGTATGTATTGGTAGGTTTAGTGTCTTTGTCTTTTTAGTGCGACCTCGGAGTTAGTATATATAAATAGTGGGGGGTGTGGAGGGCAGCCCCCCACACGGGGGGTGCAGGGGTGCTTGCCCCCTGCTTATATGTAGGGTAGGTGTGTGCATTTGTGTTGTTGTGTTTGCGTGTGTTTTGTTGGTTTGTTGTACTGTGGGGAGGAAGGTGTATGTATGTTTGTGTGGTGGAGGGTGTATTTAAAAGTCGCGATTTTGAATTTTGCGCTTTTGGGATTTCAATATTGTGAATGTTCGGCTTTATAGTCTCAAGATACAGAAATTTGAGTATTTTGAGATTATAAAGTAAATATATATATATATATATATATATATATATATATATATATATATATGGATCTAGGACTTTTGATCGAAAGATCAAAAGTCCGAATCCATTCCCACCAAACACACACTAACGAAAGCACTTTCATCGAAAAATCGCTTTCATTAAAGTGTGTTCCATAAAAACAAAAACACTAAATTAACGTTTTTGTAGGAGCTGTGCCCCCCACACCCCCTACTTAAATATTCTCCCTCCAGGATCGCACTACAGTGGGAAAAAGGGAATTTTCCCTTATCCACACCATTGTATGACCTCCGCAACAGGCATACTTATGCGAAAGTGCTTCTTCGGTGAAAAGCACTTTTGGATAAGTATGTTCGCCCATAATGGATTCGGAATTTTGATCTTTCGATCAAAAGTCCTAGATCCATATTATATATATATATATATATATATATATATATATATATATATATATATATATATATATATATATAAAATTATATAAAACAGTGTTAAAACACTCACAACTTAGCTGATATTAATTTTAAAACTGGTATTATTGAATAATATTATTTAATCCTGGTTCCTTGGTAGATTCCGGGGCCACCTGTTGCATTAATTCTCTGTTTCACAGTCAAATTGGACCCATCCCTATCGCCACCAGCACCCACAGGGATCCATATTAGCCACCCTTTTGTTTCCAGTCTTTGTTAACAAGCTGTCCTCTGATCTCTAAAACTTTCATATTATTCTTAATGCAGATAGTATGGTTATTCTTTGATCCAGTCCCTCACATTCATCTATTCAAACCCAGCTTCAGCCTGACCTTCACTCCTTTACTTCTTGGCTAAACAACTGTAGAATAGTGTGTATGTGTGTTGTACCTTTAAGAAGCATTTCAAGGATAGCACGTGCATATAAATAACAAGCACGTGCTAGCTTCAGTGCTATTTTGAGAGTACAGCCAGAAAGTGAGCATGTATGAGTGTGATAGCTAGTCTGTTTATAAGTTTATCTAAGTTAAAGTTATTAAGTCTCAGTCCTGATGTGTTTGCACATAATAAAGCTGCTTGAACAGAACCCACAGATGTTCACCTGTTTTATCCTGACCAGATGAACGACAACAACCATAAGCTACTCCTAAACCCCTCCAAAGCAAAAAGTATATTTGGAACCTCAAAAAAGCTAAAAAAAGACTCCTAAAAATCTTAACATCATAGAGCTCAATGTTTGCCCAATAGAAACAACCACATCCTTTAAATACTTAGATTTATGGCTAGACCAGTCACTTAACTTACCGAGCCACATTGAAAACAGTAGGGAAAAAATCAGTTCCCTTTTATTCTCTTTCTGGAAAATGCCTCCCTTTCTCTCCTGGTCAATTAGATTTGCAATAGGCAAAGGAGTCCTCCTTGCTCAACTTGAATCCAGGCTCCCCATCATAGCTACAGCCTCTAAAAACTTCATCCACCCTACAATCTATCGAAAACAAAAATCTGCCAGTTAATTTCCAATTCCTGCCATCAGAAACACCTCTGCATCTCCCTCTCCAAGGCCAAATGGCTACCAGTTTCCTACAGAGTTGAGCTATTCCTAAGGTCTCTTATTTTTAAACTACTTCAGCCAGGTGCCTTTCCATCTCTTGCAGCCAAACAATATAATAAAATCACCCCTACAACCTCCGCAACCTCTGCCAATTAACTCCCTCACTCCAGACACCCCAGGCAAAGCAGCATTGCACTGACCATTTTTTATTCATTCTTGCAGCCAAACTCTGGCAATCCCTCTGCCTTCACCTGAAGTCTCACCCCCCCCCCCCCTTTCAGACCTCAGTTCTAAAGACACCTTCATCAAAAATCTGACTGCAAGTGCTTTTCCACAGGATGCATAACCTAACTCTTTCCTCTCCTGCGTCACTTCTACTTTGATCCTTTGTTTTCATCTGCAACTTCTCTCTCATATTTACTACTAAAATTAATTCACATTTGATTTTCTACTTTGTTAATATTATTTAGAAATTGTATCAATTGTGTATGGAATTATCTATCTTCTGTGATTACAATCCATTTGTGAATTTGTTCTATTTTTTTTTTTTTTTTTTTTTGTGAATCTCTTCACCTGGGCTGTGTCTGTAGATGGTATATAGTGATCAGTGTACTACCCCAGCAAACAAACTAAAATAAATAAATAAACATATGATAATTATCTTAGGTTTTGATGTGGGTCTTGCTTAAGAGGTTTAAGCATCACACACAGCCATTTTTATTTTTCATAACTTAATCAGTATCTGTACTGTTTTATTTGCAATAGATCTCCAGTGTTGTAATGGGGATATCAGTAAACCAAAATATAATTTCATAAGTGCAACAGTAAAAAAATCTCTTATTTAGTATAACCTATTAACTTAAATTGAACTACTAGATGGAGGCATTTAACTGTACAATTGGAAAAGTTAAGCATTGTGGCAGGCCTGTTGCATAGCATTCATACTGAATATGTCTGTAAAACTTATGAAATTAAAATTAGTCATATTCTCACAACTATATAAACCACAAGAAATCATGGCTTGCATGTGGCATGTGTAAGGTAATAATTAATATAGAAATTAAGTAGTTATAAAGTTTACCTACATTTTATCAAGAGACACTATACTGGTTCATTTTTTCCAAAATAAAAAGTCCAAAAATTGCTGTTTGATTTCTTTTGTTGGATAGGTACCTAAAGGAGCCCCTGTCTGCAAATCTTGGCCATCACAATTTTCACAGTGTCTATTTTCATGTGACAATATTGGTTTTGACAAATCCACTTGCTCTTCTTTCTTGAACTTCAACATATGTCTCTTATATAGATGTTTGCAATCTCATTTGTACAGCTTCCCATCGATGCTAAAATAACATATGGTACTGGTTCAGCTGCTTCATTAAGCACTTTACCTTCAGGCTGAAAACTTCATTGCTTTGGTATTTTGTCTGTACCTCATACTTGAAATCTCCAGCAGTTTTTGTAAACGATATTTGTGTCTGCTGATTCATCTGTAGCATTTCCTTTATTTTTTACTGATTTTCAAGTCACAGTAATGTAGCTGCAATAAGTAATCTAAAACCTCAGAGGTATCCCTCTGGCATGTCCTCCCTGCGTTCGTGTGAGTTTCCTCCGGGTGCTCCGGTTTCCTCCCACATTAGAAAGACATGCGTCTGGAATATTTCTCCCCAGGCCTCCGCTGAAAATTGGCTTTGTTCCAAGTCGGACTTTCCCGGTTAACAAATGTTAAATAAATATAAATAAATAAATAAATAAAATATCCCACATAACGATTTTCTACATATGAACAATTTTGTATTTTTCCACCTGAACTTTTTTACTGCTAACATATTCATGGAACTCCTCACATCCATTAAATTGCTAACACATTTTTTTATTTTGTTTACATACTTTACTCACAGAGAACTTGCCTATTCTCTTGTAGGATTATAGCACCTATGCCATTGAGATTTGCATCTACAGGAAAAAAACACTGCTTTATCTATACCATAGCATTATACTACTGATGTTCCTTTAAACAGTTTCTGGAGTATTTCAAAATTCTGTTCCTACTTATAGCTATATGCTATGGCTACATCTTGTTTAAATGACTTTAGCATAGTTGCCTCAGACATGTTAGGTACAAACTTTGCAAGATACCACATCCTTCCTTCAAATAACTGTAGTCCTTGACTCTGGGTTTTGGCAGTTACACAACTCCTCTGGCTTTTTCGGTATCAAACTTCAGTCCCTTTGAAGATAGAATATGGTCAATATATGTCAGACTTGCTATTCTGATTTTATATTTGCTCTTGCTTAATTTGAACTTATGCTGCCGTAATCTATGAATCAGTTGCAACCATTGCTTGTTCATGCTCTTCTTGATTCTGTCAACATATTACATAATTTATTGTGATTATAACACATTCAAAGACTTCACTTATATGTGAAACTACTCTTTTAAACAACTCAAGTGCTGCTGAAACACAAAATGGAAATATAAAGCAGCTGTACATGGCATATTAAGTGTTCATAGGTTCATAGGTTCATAGGTTCATACTAGGCTATCTGCCCAAGGGCATTTATAAGCCTAGCCCATAGTTATTTGGCTTTCGCCACCCCTTTAGTTTGAATAAAACTATGCCTATTGTTTTGCTGTGCCTCTGTCAAGCAGTGACACTGAAGTAATCCCTGGGGTATATCTGCGATCCCCCATCCATTGGTCAAGATTCCACTTGAACAAGGCCAGCGAGGTGCTCTGCCTCACATGTACCGGGATTTTGTTCCACAGCATAGGGAGTCTCTGGGTGATGAATCTGTCCCTCCAGCACGTTCTATTAATAACCGTGTCAAGGTTTAAGTTTCCCGCCCGTGTACATGATTTGGAGATTTCTTCACCTACCTTTATCTGTCTTAATCCATGGTTTGCATCTAGAAATGGAAAGAACTTAACATTGGTTAGCATTTACAACTCTTTTTCAGCTAGAAGCAAGAATCAATGCTGTTTGTTACCATTTTATTTAGATGTTGAAGAGCAATTCAAATGAATATCAGTCCTGCATTACAACAGTAACCTTATTATTTTCTCTTTCACAAGCATTCCAAAGCTGTAGCTATTTTAACATTTAGAATTTGTTGTGCCATTAACACTAATACTTCCTGGAACCTCAGGGCAGCATTGCTGGTCTTATATTCATTGTTGGAGTATATGAAAGGAGCTTTAATAGGTCTGGATGTTCTTCAGTTAAATTTATCCTCAGCTTGTATGATCATAAGATCAAAGTACAACAGATAGTGCATTTTAACAAATCCCTTTTAAAAGAGTCTGAATTACAACTATCCTTGTAACTGGTTCAAAAACCTGTAGCAATAATTGAAACTGATTTGGGATTTTTTTAGTCTCTTACATAAGGTAGGCAGTATTGATATCTAGATAAGTCTGAAGCAAAATTAAGGCATATTTTGCAAGGGAGGATCTCGTGATCAAATAAAAGTAACCAAGTTATCTTTTACTGAGGACAAACCTTTCCAAATTTTGTGGTGACAGATCTTATTTGTTCCAAACCAGATTTTATGCAGAGCCGAATAAAATGTACATGCCAGGGATATAGGCACTTAGGAAGTATCTATCTGTGATACAACTATATGCAGGAAAGATCTTAGACTCTGACCACAGGAGTGAAGTTATATCCTGTACAATAATCTGCCACCCTGCCTGACATTCAACATTACTGGCAAAAATCTCCTCTGTGGAACAATCAATTGTCCAGGATAGAAATATCATATGAAGAAGGTTTTCAAAATGGATTATTCTCTACATCGCCACCCAACTGATTAGCCCTCATAACCATCTAATGTCTTCAGATCCAGAAAGTTGGGAAGAGACTCCCTCACTATGGCTACCACAGCCCCTTTTATTTGACTAATAATAATAGGAAAAGCTCATGTTTATTTCATTATGCTTAGTTTGAAATGCCATTTTTTTGGGCTGATGCTTGTTTTAAGCATGCAGTATCTGACCCCCAGGTAATGTAAGTTTAGAAACAAGCTGGTATTCTTGCCTGGGCTATCTAGACCATTATTATTCATAGATAATTTATCAGTTATTCACATGGTTTATTGAAAAAATTGTTGACATAAACATGAATACAACTAAAACACTAAACAAAAGTAGGCATAATGACAGACAGAGGGCACTAACAGTACTACCACCACCACTACAGGATAACAATTGCAAAATTAAAATTATTACCTGGTAACAGCACTATCATAAAAAATAAAACAGAAAACACAACTAAAATGCAACACAACAGAGCAAGGAGTTTTCAGAGTTGGTACAGAAACCTAACCCTTCCTCAATATGCATAGTAGATAGTCAATGAAATGACAAGAAAAAAAATATCCTTTGCATGTCAAGCCCATCCCCTACCCAAAATATTTCAGACAATATCATATAACCGCTACACAGGAAGAAAAAAAGATGGGTAAAAACTATAAGGTATGAGTGCTTACAGTGAAAATATTAGCAGGCTTGCAATCCATCATGACAGTAATAGAAATATTTTGTATTCCTTAGAGCAGTCCTCACTATATCTTATCCCATATATCTAATGGCCTTGTTTTCCTCTATACTAGAGACTGTTGAGCAAAAGTTACTCATACATTATACAATATGCATTAGTTGCTATGCATAATATGATATACTGTACATTATATGAAATAATTACCTTCCACAAGGCCAATGTGTATAACAAACATGGCTAGTGTGGTTGGTTCTTTTTTCTCTGGTGTTTTAGGGACCTACTGATATTAGAGTGACTGAAAAGTGCTTATTACCTAGAACTGAATGTAATTCATTTGACATACAAATCTCTAAGCTCAACATAAAGTTAATTTGTAACTATACCTCATCCCTTTTTAACCTTGTCCCAACATAATTATATTTTCTCATGATTCCAGAAAATATAGCACAAATTTGCAAGAGAGCTGTGACATATAGGACATGCAGAGCAATGGCTTAGTTGTCAGGGTGTGCAGTACATATTTTGAAACAATTGGCATGTATTTGGTGCTCCCTGGACAACAGAACACTTGCCCAGAGCACCACTTCAAATGACCATGCAAACCCCTGTTCAAAATCAAGTAGACCTAACTATTGGTTTCCAAAACGTTAACGATCAGATCAGATTTATAAATCATTCAGTTTAGGGTGACTGCTGTTTCTCCCAAAGCTTCCCACCAAGCTTGAACTGCATAAGCATTTTCATTTTCTGTGGATGCCAACAGAGCTGCTGCTAGCTGATAACATTTAAGTCAGCTGATTTGATTGAGTGTCTGTGTACTCTGACTGCATCTAATAGGTCCAAAATTCACATGTAGAAAGTTGAGGCCAATTTGTCTTGAGTTAAATCATCTTCTCATCCTTCGGTCCCTAGTTAGCTAACACTTATTGGTCAACATTCAAGTATCATATGCAGTCCTCACTTTTGCCAATGCTTCTCCAAAGAGTTATCCACACATCAGTCAGGGATACCCCTGCTAACCATTAAAAATGATTTGTACTTACAAATGGAAATGCTTGAACTGGAATCTTGAGCTCATTCAAACTTGTCCAATCCATTCTGATTATTGGAGAAACAAGTTCTACTATCTTGTCCCAGCACAACAAAGACAGCAATAAAACAGACCTAGATTTTATATAATACACCCACATATCTGAAATAATAAGAGCACCTGCTTCAAGTGGCACCATTTATAATTAATACTAAATTGGTGATGGCTTCCACACCAAAATGTATCAAATCCATGTGGGCCACCTACACATACCCAAATCAGCTAGGGTGGTTTAAAAAGATAACATTGCATGCTTCCTTTGAAGCCATAGTGTAACTTACCATCCAAAGGTAAGAGAAAGACTGTTTAACCTTAATGAATCCAAGGTGACCTTCATTAATTTAAGGACAACAAAACTTTGTCTACAATAGAAGCTATTGCTTTACATTTTAGGTACTACATTAGTAAGAAATATATGCCTATATGAAATAACTTCTAATGGCTTATAACCAGGATTAAAGATCAACATGATTTTTATCTTCTAAAGTTAATCTCATGAGTCTCACCTCTCAAAAAAGTAATCAAACAGCTGAATGACAAAGCAGATCTCTAGGAACAGAAGATGTAAGTTACAGACCGTTCTTCCTTGTCTGAATTCCTTCGTACATCCATCTTTTATTGTTGTAGAATTGTTATTTGAGCTATTATGTTTTATTTTGTAAACTATGGAATGCTGAATAGCTAGCCATTGACACTCTTACTGTAAATGACCTTTAACTCATTCATGCCTAAAATGCATTTTTGTATACTTCGTTTACACCCATACCTCTTTATGGCATCCAGGCCTTTTTTACATCTGGCTTCTTTAGCTAAGTTAACTTACCATAGTGGTCAGTATTGGAAAGGATATGGAGTTATTAACAAAATGACATAAAGAGTGTTAATCTAGGATGCCCTGCAGTAGAAAACCTAATGTTTGTTTGCTATTTATTATTCATATTTTCATAGTTATGTTGATATTTTCATAAATGACAGGCCTATATTTTATTGCAGTATATGGTTTGAAACACTAATGGGGGAGACAGGACAATTCATTGAAATTGCTGGTTTATATCACACTATACTGTAAATATTGCAAGTTGTTTGTTAGTAACAATGAAAATAAGCAATATTTCCATATGTACTTACCACTGCAAAAAACAAGTGAGTTACAAACTGTTGTATGACATTTGGTGAAACCTTAGATGTTGTTGAAGAAAACTATCTTTAACATTTTCACTGAAGTTGCACATCTTGTGAGATATCCAGTATTATTTGTATTGCTAATTTCACAATTAAACATATTTTATATTTCTGTAAATTTCTCAGTAAACTTGAACATGGAGAGGAACATCTTATTGTCATGTAAAATCTTAACCCTGGTTAATAAAAATGTTCTTACCACAGATGCTTAAGTTGTATAGTTTTCAAGATATGAAAATATATTTCCTAAAGTTTAGAAAATATATATTTTGGGATTTGTGTGCATTATAATATATTATAGTATTTAAAGAAAAGACTATGAATGACTTTTCTATTTCCACTGTAAAGAACACTTCTTATTGATAACATTGCTATTTTTACTGCCAAGCACCATTACAATATAGCCCTCATTATTTACACACAGATCATCTTGTTCACATTGATAGCTATACCAGCATAGTGTTTGCTCCCTGGTAAATCCTGAAATACCATATACCTTTTGAAGTAAAGCCTACAAGCTATGGTTTGCATAACTAGGAAGGAACAAATGTGGAGACATAACAAAAGATTTAATAGCTTTTATTGTTCACAAAATATTTACATTTGATTATCTTATCCTTTTTAATTAAATTTTTTCAGAAAATGCTTTGGAATGCAAAGATATTTGTAGGCTGCTAGAGGTGTAGCATTCCACACCACGTAGATGTTAATGATTTAACAGATATTCAGTCTGAAATCCTGCTTGTATGGGCTCTCCCGCACCACAAGAATTTGTCTAATGTCAGCTTGTAGAATCTTTGCCTTAATCTCATCACATAGAAGAGATTTCATCGGCCTGCATGGTGAGCCTTTATAAATGTGCTATAGTCCAAAAATAATCAGCAGCACAGTGGAATGATCCAAGAGGCATTTAGTCTGTATGTCAGGTAGACGTAACGTGATGAAAAACAGAATAAAATATTAAGGAATAAAGTCTAGACTGCAGACTACAGAAGTGCACGGTTTATTATGAATGTATCAAGTATGCCTTATGTGGAACTGACAAGTGCGATATTCAGAATGCAGAGATACCTTTAGTAGAACATTGAAATGTCGACTCTGGAAGACTGACTGTTAATATGCAGTCGACCTTTACACTGTCAGGTAAAGGTATCCTTACAGTCTGAATACATTGTGATCGCAAGACAGTGCAGATCGGGAGAGTTGCCCTTTTCCGCACTGTAGTGTAATCTCAGAGTTGGAATACATAAGTGGCAGGGGGTGTGGAGGGTGCAGGGAGCATTGACCCCCTGCAAAAACATGACTGTCAGCATTATGCAGTACAGATCTGGTCCGTACTGCCTTCTGCTAAGAGGACATCATATTGCAGAAGTCGAATTCGACCTTGGTTGCCTTAGTTACGATATTTCACCTATGTAGTGTTGCAAACATCAAACATGTGAACTGCATTTTGATAGGTTTACGTTCACATGTTCTATGTTTTGATAGTAAACCGAAGTACACTGCATACTGTCAGAATATAGGCTTCACTTAGCAACTCCATCATCTGTTACAGTGAGTGATTCCTCAGCTCGTCACATAACCCAACAACCTTTAGCGATGGGAAGACCAGTTTAACTAGGGATCCTAAACAGAATTCCAGTTATCCTCCAGTACAATAAGTTATAGGTTCAGACAAGCTAAACCCATTCCCAATGCCTATACAAAAGCATCATCATATTTCTTTGGACCATACACATTTCCAATTAGCAGATAACTACAATGAGCCTGCCAAGCACCATTACAATATAGCCCTCATTATTTACACACAGATCATCTTGTTCATATTGATAGCTATACCAGCATAGTGTTTGCTCCCTGGTAAATCCTGAAATACCATATACCTTTTGAAGTAAAGCCTACTAGCTATGGTTTGCATAACTAGGAAGGAACAAATGTGGGGACATAACAAAAGATGCCAGCCAACCATTTCCTTTCATCTCTTTTCTTGCAGCCCATTACAATCACCCTTTGTAATAAGTGATGCACTCATAATTAGTAAATGTGCATCAAAACAAAAAATAAGAAGAACAAAAAAGGGAACGGTAAGCAAAACATAAGTATAAAGGATTAAGTACCATCAACCAATAGTAGATTACCACTTAAAATGATATACATATAATATACACAGGCACTTTTCCTACCTTCCCACTCTGGATGTGCTGAACAACAAATTATTTGCAAATCAGGGGAGCAAAGAGCAAGACCCATAATTACAAGCAAAAACAGAGAAAGTGGAATTCCAAATCTGCAGCACCTCAGTGCTACAGTTATTCCCAGGAACAGCGATCTCACAGCTTGCATGCCTAAATAGCAGGGGTTATAAAATATATAGCCGCTTCTGAGATTGCATGGTGCAAGGGGGTGAATTCACACTGCAAAAATCCTTTAACGGTAGACATTGTTTATTGATATTCACTTAATACCTCACATTTTCAGTTTTGCATTTGAAATTGCTGGACTTGTAATGCTGGGCTTGTACAACTTTTATGCAGCTATATGTATCAAAATAACTGGGAAAAAGAACTGATTTCCAAATACTGAGCAGGGTACATTTGTAATCAGTGAGAGTCGGGGAGGGTAGAAACCTGCTGCATGACCCAGAAAACCAGGGGTCTTCATGAAACCACACTGCTCCTCCCAATGGAATAGAGATGCAGTCTTAAAAAGAAGGTTCCCATTCACCATTCCCAAGAGCTGGCAGTGGATCTTATTGGTGCTGTGCTACCACTTACAGATTATGAGCAAAGTTACAATCATCTCTAGAACATGCAAAACCAAGCTATGACTGCACTAAGCCACAAAACACTGCTAGTCTGCCACCAAAATATCTACTCAGAATCTTCATTACAGCCCTATAGTCTGTCAAAATGAGTAAAGGCAACCCCCACACCTTTATATAAAGAGACAAAATGCAGAAACAGACAAGAATAAGACTGAGGAAAGTGCGTGGCCTATGGTCCCACAAATAAAAAAGACAAATAAAAGGAACACCAGGCTGCCAAGGCAACATCACCCAGCAAGAGTCCAATTACTCTCACTGCATTCTATTACCGAACAAATGCATGAAATATACCCATTCTACACACCATCTGATTTGAAGCAAAATTAGTAATCTCCTTTAAATAAAAACATACAATTGCAGATTAAGAAATAGTGCCATGGATAACCCATCTAACCATAAAAAGTATAACCCACAGCAACCTGGTGTCCCATGCTAGTGGCATTAAAGTATTCTACAAAGTCATCACATAGAAAGGCATAAGAATGCATGCACTCCAGACCATGAGCTTATGGCATAAGTTACTTGTCACTCGTCATCGGAAGCTCAACCAATACTGAATAATACCTACATGGAATGGTTGACACATGTCAGGAAGCATTCTGTAAACAATGAATCCCTCATAGCTATACTAGTGCATCATCAGTTGACACCATACAAATCTGGATTGTTTAGGAAAAAATCAAACTATGAAACAGTAGGGCAGAGGCATATTCACACTCAAAGCACTGTTTATATACACTCCCTGTCACATAAATTAAATGCTGCTGAATCCTTAGAACTGAACAAGGAGATGAGGTCACAAGTCCAGCCCGCAAAATATGTTCCACCCCAGCTCCAGACAATACTTTATTATTTCTAGCACTTCAACCTTCAATACAAATAAGATATGGTTGTAAATTGAAGCAACCAAATTGTATTTCCAATTATATAATGTACACATTGCCTTAATACTGACTGAAATATTTTTGTTCATTAAGAATCAAAACAAACATATATTTTCTGCTTAATATCAACTCCATGTGTGCTATGTCAGCATGCAAGAAAGACAACTATGAGTCTTGGCACAAATCTTGAAGCATGGATGGACACTTTCCCTTATTTTTAAGATGTGTCATTTAGCAGAGAAGAGACATCCTTATACTTGTTTCACTTCTTATCCGTGTGAGCAGAAAAGCCGTGTGCAATTTCAAACAATGTTAGTCATACATTGTATGAAAAAAAACAGCAAAAAGCTAATAAAGTCATTTATTTTACCAAACTTCTAGTGCTTCGACTATCAGTTTGATGAAATAAAAAATCCTGTGTTATTCTCAGTGAGCAATACTCATACATTCCTTTTTTTGACTTATTGAGGCCAGTCAGTAATTGCTTAGGTCAATCAATCTCCTTTACAAATTTCTATGGCAAGGAGACATACATTCTTTTCAACACTCCTCTCTTCTGTCTTATTCCACTTCCTGTTTCATAGTTTCTGTTTATCAGCAACAGATTTCAAGAGGGAGTGATCCTTTACACTGCAGATGTTCTTCGCGTTTCACTGTTGCAGTCATCATACGTGGGTTATCTGCCTGTAGGTAGCCCTCAGTCGGCCCGAATACCAGAGACTTAGTATTTCTGTGTCGGTTGCTGTCACTTCAAGACTGACATCAGGTTGTCAGGGGTATAAAAACAGGCAGCTGACACCATTTCATCAGTCTTTCTTGCCGAGAAGCCCAAGGTAGAAGCAGTTTGCACTAGTGCCGGTCGGCCGCTACTTGAATTTTTGTTTCCGAAATGAATCATCCTGAAGTCTTCTAAAGCTAAGTACCCTGTTGGGGATCGTTTTTTCTTGCTCTAACCGATGTCAGAAAAAATTAACAATTGTCATGCCTGTGGAAAGCAAATACCACACCGAGATTTCCATTCTTACTGCGCCACCTGTTTAGGCCCAGACCATGACATACCTCGCTGTCAGTTTTGTGCTTTGTTCAATACCCAAACTATTCATCGTTGGCCCTTATTATTACTAAATACTTTCACTCTCAAGCTCCATATTCCAAAATGGCTTTGGTAAGCCATCCAACTACCGATCTTCTGAAAAAACATAAGGATAAAGACAGAGACAGACCGCACAGGTCCAAAACTGCTGATGACACTTCCGTTAAGCTAGTCGCCAGTTTGCCGGTACTCAGTGAGGTGCTTTCTCAGCCCCTGATTCCCGCTTCGATGGATTCACAGGCCGCTACCAAGACCCGTTCAGAGTCTGGTATGTTGAGAGACTCTTCTTTGACTATGGAACCTGCGGATGTCTCTACCTTGGATGGGTCCAGAGCCGCTGTGCAGGCACCAGCTTCTGAGGAAGTTCTTCACATTACTGATATTCAACACAAACCAATGACTTCTTTCACGTCTTCAGTTCTGTCTAAAACTACCGATTTTCTTAGGCCAAGAGAACGAGCTATGCCTTAAAAAACGATGACCCAAACTCAAGCACCTGCTTCCTTGCCACAAAATCAAATGCTTAAAATGGCAGAAGACCTGATTATGCTGATTAAAGGAAGCCAGCTTTCCCCTTCTAAAAGAAAAAGAGACCTGTCCCCAGCAGCCTTAACTGACCAAGAGTCTGATGACTCTGAGGTTTCTGAATATGAAGACATGTCTTTATCTACTTATGACGATTCAGATGCAAAGGACTCAATTCCCTCTGCTTCCCCTCCAGAGGATTTTTCTTTTGGGGAAACCCTACATATTTTAAGACAGCATTTTCACTGGGAATGCCAGGATTAGTCCAAAAAGAGACTCAGAGAATTTTTAGATTTGCCACAACATAGACCTTTAGCTATCCCTCCTGTTCTGGATATTGTGGATGATGTCTTTATGGAATCCAGTCTAACTCCTGATACTTTACCTCCTGCTCCAATGAACTCAGACAGGTACTACAGAGTCCCTGACTCTCACAAATTTCTTTTCAAAAATCCTACTGCTGATCCAGAGGTCATTTCCCAGGGGCCTAAAGGTATAAAAGCAACTACAGCTTTGAATCCCACCCCTTTCGGCAGGGATTCCCGAGCTTTAGACAGATGGGGTAAAAAAATATACACCTCTGCAACTCTCACCATTAGGGTATTGAATTGCAAGTTTCACATGCTGAAATACCAGCAACATATTGTGGAACTTATTAAGCAAAAATGATCTACCTTTACAGACTGTGCAGAAAATAAAGAATTGCAGGAGCTTATGCATTCTGCAAGCTAAGTCAGCAGGCATACCTTGCAATGTGGCTTTGATGCCCTAAAAGCATCTTGCAGGGCAGCAGTCACTGGTTCTGTACTGAGAAGGCATGCTTGGTTTAAGGAGCAAATCTTGCCATAGCAAGTCAAATCAAAATTACTAGATGCTCCTTTGAACAAGGACAATCTATTTGGCGCCAAAGCAGAAGAGGTTCTAAAAAAGAAGGAAGAAAAAGCTAAGTCTATGCAGACTGTCAAAGATTTTTTGCAAGTGCAGCCTCAAGGATTCAGTAGGCATTGCCCCTCGAAATATTGATTCTTTCCAGCCCCTTCAAGGCCATCTCAAACTTGACCCAGGGGAAACAGACTCCCCCCAGATTACAGTCTTAGGGTATGCAGAGATATAAGCAATGGAGTACCTCCACCTCTAAAACAAGGAGTGCTAAGACACCTCCTTACGGAAAGCATTCACAATGACTTCTCAACTCCACTCCTTACCTCTGTCCAATTGCTCATGCCCCTAGGAGGAAAACTTGCACATCATGCAAAAAACTGGACCTCCATCACCAAAGACCGATGGGTCCTCAACATTGTATCCCAGGGGTACAAATTTTACTTCCACTCACTGCCAATCCCAAGAGGGTTCCCAGACCTTCCTCCAAACCAGTGGGCAGAGGCACAAAACCAAGTTCAATCCCTGCTCTCCATAAGGGCAATTCAACCTGTTCCTGCAGAACAGATAGGTCAAGGGTTTTATTCCAGAGTTTTCCTGGTACCCAGAAAAGAGGGCACTTGGTACCCAATCCTTGATCTTTCCATTCTAAACACCTTCCTGGTGGTACCAAAATTCAAAATGCTCACCCTTCAGCAGCTTCTCCATATACTCTCCAAAGATGCCTGGTTAGCCATCCTAGACCTAAAAGAAGCCTGTCTGCACATCCCTATCAGGAACTTATGCAGGAAATACCTATGTTTCAGGGCAGGATCTATGCATTATCAATTCTCTTGCATTTCCCTTTGGCTTATCCACTGCTCCCAGAGTCTTCATAAAATGCATGGCTCCAGCCATTGCCTATTGCAGACAGAGAAAAATTCAAATTTACCCTTACTTGGACAATTGCCTGATTCAGGCAGACAGTCAGGAAAAGCTGTTGCAGCACCTGACATTTGTAAAGAACCTTCTAACCTCCCTGGGGTACACTATCTATGAAAAGAAATTGAAACTAGTCCCCAGTCAAAAGATTGTATTCCTGGGAGCAAGCTTGGTCACAGCATCCTATCCTAGATGGCTTTCCTTACTCCAGAAAAACAAGCCTATCTAACAGGCTACTTCGCTCAAATGGCCAACAGAACCCAGCAATCCACAAGGAAAATCCTGCAGGCCCTAGGGTTCATGGCATCTTGCATTCTACTAATTCCATATGCCAGACTGCATATGAGGAAACTTCAGTGGTACTTAAAAAGTCTTTGGTGCCAACATTCTCAGGACCTGGAAACCGTCATACCTATCATACCTTGTCTCAGGACAGAGTTTCATTGGTGGGCAGCAGCATGCAACCACAACAAGGGACTTCCCTTTACTCAACCCCATGCC
The DNA here is from genome assembly GCF_019279795.1 of Protopterus annectens. Lineage (NCBI taxonomy): Eukaryota > Metazoa > Chordata > Ceratodontiformes > Protopteridae > Protopterus > Protopterus annectens. Next base: position 1,156,158,274 of record NC_056729.1, on the reverse strand, counting down.
ACCCAGACCCTAACCACAGATGCATCAGACTATGCCTGGGGGGCACATATGCATGTCAAGTGCTTCAGGGCCACTGGAGCCCAAGTCAAATTCATCTGCACATCAGCCAAAAAGAGATACTAACTGTTCAGTATGCTCTGACAGCTTTCAGATCCCTACTTTCACCAGGACCCCTGCTAATAAAAACAGACAACACCACAGTTATGTGGTACATCAACAAGCAGGGGGGAACCCACTATTACCCACTCTGCAGGCTAGTCATGGCCCTGTGTAACACAGCCTTGGACATGCATATTCATCTGCAAGCTCAATTCCTGGCAGGCAAACAAAACTCTCTGGCAGACGACCTAAGCAGAAATCTCCTAGACCCACATGAGTGGCAAATAGACCCTAGCACTTTCTGCCTTCCAACCAAGAAATGGGTGACCTCGGAGGTGGACATTTTTCCCTCCCCCTACAATCACCAGCTCAGCAAATTCTGCACCATAACATCATCTCACATCAGGGCCTGGCCTGGCCCTAGGGGTGGGGGTGGGCTTTGCACTCACTTCAAACATTTTGTAATTAAAAAGAAAGAAAATCAGGAAAAACCTTCATAAATTGTCAAAAAAAAAAAAAAAAAAAGAATCCAAAAATGAAAACTGTTACCTTAGAAACTATAACCACAAGCATCCTGCTAGAAACCTGGTAAACTCTGAAAAAATATTTTTAACATTACTTCCAAATCAATATCCAGTCACCAAGGTGTACTGGATTTCCATCTCTGATCAGAAGTTAAGAAATTCTACATAGGTTCATAGATGTTTATTAGGCTAACAATGACAAGGGCCTTTTTAAGCCTAGCCATGCATCCCAAATCTCTGACAAGTTCTGATACCCTTGATAAGTGTAAGCATGAGCCTGGGAGATGAACCATTAACAGGTTACCTGTATCCATTAGAGACACAGGTGCCAAACCAGGGATGAATTTATGGTTTCCCATCCAATTGTCTAAGTTGCACTTAAATTGGGTTAGGGAGGAACTCTGCTTAACATGGAAGGGGAGCCTGTTCCACAGATGGGGTAGTCTCTGGCATACATACCTATTTCTCCAGCAGGTCCTATTTATATCACAGGCAAGGTTTAAGTCTTTAGAATGGGTAATTCTGGTGCTGTTTGTTTTGTGGATATGCAGGAGGTTCATCAGAGTGGGGTCTGATAATGTCCTATATGCTAGGCAAAGATCTCTCCTCAAAAACCTGTAGGAGACAGAATACAGGGATAGGGCCTTGAGGCAGTCTGCATAGGACATAGTACTTATGCTCTGTATTCTTTGAGTGAGGAACCTCTGTAGATGTTCCAGTTGTTGGATATGCCTGGTTAGGTACATACCAAAGGGTACATTGTACTCAATGATAGGTCTGATGAATGCCAAATACAGTGGAACAATGACTTCCTTGGACTTAGATGTCATACCTTTGTTTATAAGTTGCACAACATAGAATGATTTCCACACCACTGTAGACATGTGATTATCAAAGGCTAGATTACTCTCTGTGTGTGTCCCTAAGTCCCTGACTACTGGGTCAACTCTAAGGTGTGTATTGTCAATATGATAGTTACCAGGGATGGATGACTTCCCAAATGATGCTATTATGCATTTCTTGGCATTTAGTTTTAGTCCATGGCTCTACCACCATTTGTTTGTCTGTGTCATCCCCTCCTGGAGAACATTTGTGTCAGTGTGAGATTCAATGGCAGCTCCTAATTTGCAATCATCTGCAAATTTAGTCAGCCAGAGACCACTGATATTGGCCTTGACTTCTGAGAAGTAAATGCCAAAAAGGAGCCGACCAAGGACTGATCCATGAGGGACTTCACTTGTGACTGGCCTTTTTGTAGAGGTGGACTCTCCATTTCTAACTTCCGGGGTCCTGTCTGTGAGCCAGTTGGCTATCCACCGGTTGACATATGGGTTTGTACCTAATCTCTTGAGTTTGTCAACAATGCCCAAGTGGGGTGTTGTGTCAAATGCCTTGGCCAGGTCAAGGTAGGTAGTGTGAATGATTCTGCCCTCATCCATTGCTTTGGTGACCTTCTCAAAAAAGTCCACCAGGTTGAGTAGGCATGATCTACTCTTGACAAAACCAAACTGGGTTGTGTCCAGTGTCTGGAGGTTACTATATCTCTAATGATCATCTCCATGATAATTCTTTCCATGGCTTTACATATAAGACTAGTGAGACTTATGGATCTGTAGTTTCCAGGATCTGTAGATGGCCCACCTTTGTGCAGAGGGATGACTGTTGCCTTTCTGCATTCAAGAGGCGCAAAGTCTGTTTGGAGGTTACAGTTAAATAGTAATTCCAGATGCCTTGATATGCCACATTTCATGCTATTTAAAAGGCATCCTGGAATATTGTTTGGGCCCATTGATGCAGTGTTCTTGGTCTTAGAGACGGTATTAAGGATCTGTCCCCTACTAATAGTAGGGGGAGTTATATTTGATGATACTTCCTGAGGGAAGTTTGAGGGGGAGATAGTGGTAAAGTTGGAGCTAAATTTATCAGCCAGGAGGTTTGCTATATCTTCTGGCTCAGTAGAGGTAACTCCATTTACAATGTGCTCTGCACACAATTGTGTATTGCCTTTGAGGTTGCAGACATAGCTAAAGAAGGCTTCGTGGTTGTCCTTGATCTTGGAGGCCAAACTTACCTCAAATTTGGCTTTGGTAGACTTTATTTGTCCTCTGACTTGTTTATTTAGTTTGATGAGAGTGCTTTTATTCTGCTAGGTGAGCACATCAGATAATATCCAATGGAATTAATTCCAGGGGAAATCTGTGTTGGTACAATCTGGAGATTCCTCAGGTCTTCCTGTAACCCTTTCAGAAGTAGGGGTAAAAAGTATACCAAAGCTAAGCAATTAAAAAGGAAAACACACAGATGCAGTTCTTCATCCCATAGTAATTGCAGATTCTTTATTTCAGGTAATGAACACTTTCATCATACAAGAAAACTTCTTCAGGTCTAAGTTCAATTACACAGTTTCATTGTATTTATATATTCTTAGAAATAACTATAACTCTGCAACATACATTTTGTAACATTTTGAGTTCAAATTACCAGCATGAAGTTTAAGGAACACTATCACCAGTACTATAGCACAACATTAGTAAAACGTTAAGCCAAAATGGTATTTGCAAAATTGACAATGAAATTACATTCGCAAATCAGTATGAAAAATGGCATGCAATATCCAGGTCCGACTCTAAACCAGTCACAAGTGGTGTCCCGCAAGGCTCGGTTCTGGGACCCCTACTGTTCGGCATATATTTCTCAGAAGTACAGGCAAACACAGGAGGACTATGGCTAACCAAGTTCACCGATGACTGCAAACTGGGAGCCATAATTGACTCTCCGGCTGACACGGACATTCTTCAAAAAGGCCTTACTGAGACAGACACCTGGTGTCAAAGTCATGACCTCAAGCTAAATGTCAAAAAATGCATAGTCATCCCATTTGGGAAAAACAAAACACCCACAAATTACCACATAGGGAGCAGCCCCCTTAATACAGAAGAGGTAATAAGAGATCTGAGGACCCAGGTAGATAGTAATCTCTCCTTTGACAATCATATTGCCAAAGTAGTTAGGAAATCCTTCTATGTGGCCCATCTAATTACTAAGGGGTTTGCATCTAGAAATAAAGAGGTTATAGTGCCCCTCTACTCGTCACCCATCAGACCCATCATAGAGTACAATGCCCCACTTGGGCTGTACCTCACAAGACACTTCCAACAGCTGGAAAGACAACAAAAGCACCTCACCAAGAGGATTACTGGCCTCAAACATACGTCCTATGCAGCCCGACTGAAAAAATTCCAGCTGTACTCAGTGGCATATCTCTTACTCAGAGGTGATCTCTGCCTGACTTACAAAGCCATGCCCAACTCAGAATTGATGGACATGCTCCACCTAAAGAAATCCAAGTCACTGCGAGCCACACGCTCTAGTGAGCTAAACCTCACCACAACAATAAATAGAACATGCTGGAGGGATAGATTCCTGTCACAGAGACTCCCCATGCTTTGGAACAAAATTCCTAACTACATTAGGCAGAGTCCCTCACTAACACTCTTCAAGAGAAGCCTTGATGAGAGGATGGGTAACAGAAAATACACCCTGGGATCACTTCATTGGCTCTGCTTGACAGAGGCTCAGTTAATTAATCAATGGGGCAGTGAAAGCCAACACACTCTGGCTAGGCTTATAAATGCCCTCGGGCAGATAGCCTAGTACCTACCTATGAACCTATTAACCTATGTAGAAGGGTCCCTAAAATAGCTACCATAAAACTTTCTTACCAAAATTCAATTTAGTTTAAAAGTTGCAACCGTATACAATAATTGGTTAGTTAATATATGCAACATCCTTTTTTAAAACCCTATTTTCAACATGTCCATATCTCTGCAAACATTACTTACTAAGCTCACATTTTTAACATACCATCCATGATTAACTACCACCTAAGCTTTAACATTAAAAATCATTTCTTCTCAATTCATATGCAAACAATTAATTAAAAGAAATAAGAAATAAGATATTTAATTATTTGCATATGAATTGAGAAGAAATGATTTTTTAGACACATACACAAAACTTATTAATGAGAATAATGTAGCATATGCTTTTATGAATTACATGAATGTATCGCATAATATTTTTTAGGGTGGCCACGGTGGTGCAGTGGTTAGCATTGCCACCTCACAGCAAGAGGTTCTCTGGTTCGATCCTCGGCTGGGGTGCCTTCTGTGCGGAGTCTGCATGTCTTCCCTGTGGTCGCCTCGGTTTCCTTCGGGTGCTCTGGTTTCCTCCCACATCCCAAAGACATGCTGCAGGTGGATTGGACACTCTAAATTGGCCCTAGGTGTGTGTGTGTGTGTGTGTGTGTGTGTGTGCTTTCTGTGGAAGGTTGGGTGCTGGGCTGGCAACTCGACACTGTAAAACTCCACTGCCAATCATGAGCAGGCAAGGTGATCCGCTGTGGTGACCCCTAACCGAGAAAAGCCAAAAGAAGATTGCATAATATTTTTTATGATGCTGCTTTTTAACTTGTAGTAGTGATGTGCTATTTTTGGCATTTAACTTGAGGCCATAGTTTTGACACCAGGTATCTGTCTCAGTGAGACCCTTTTGGAGGATGTCTGTGTCAGTCAGAGAGTTAATTATAGCCCCTAGTTTGCAGTCATCTGTGAACTTGGTCAGCCATAGTCTTCCTGTGCTTGCCTGTACCTCTGAGAAATCTATGCCAAACAGGTGTGGTCCTAGGACTGAGCCCTGGGAAATGCCACTTGTAACTGGTTTAGAGTCAGACCTAGCTCCTG
>NC_056729.1:1156082909-1156147909 GCF_019279795.1 Protopterus annectens | reverse complement strand
TGGATTAGACCTCTGATAATATAAACCATGTATTTTAGATTAGTAACACTTGTTTTATATCCCTTTTTATTTAACTTTAAATTACATTAACTAATTCTATTCAGAGCGGTATAACTTTTTTTGCCATGCTTTCTGCATATCAAACTTAATACTGTTGCTTGAGATATGTTTTCCCAAGTAACCATTGAAAATGGGACTACTCAGCTAGATATTTTCAGATTAACAAATATCAGCAAGTAAATAATTATATGAGACCTGATCATCAGTTATGTTTAGAGCTTATTACAAGCCCTCAGTTAGTTGGGTAACACCTCTTTCCAACACCTTTGTTGCTGTTAAAACTCCAAGTCTAAGTAACTCTACCTTCCTAATGGCATATTACATGTGCACAAATTGGAAAATGGTTTAGATAGCTTCATTTGGTTTGCATGTATTACTTTGAAATGACAAATAAACCAAAAAGTAGATGGAAATACTGGTGGTCTTCAGTTAAAACACAGTTTTATTTGCTCACTCCACTTACAAAACGCTGACAAGACACAAATAACGAACTGGAACAAGAATAAATATCCACCACAAGAAAAGGCATAAACGCTGTTCTTTCCATACGTTTTCGTCCTATTACAGACTTCATCAGATAATTTACTACATTCTAGCCTTGCTTTTTATATCCTTCTAGTTAATTAATTGATTCAATTTAGTGTATTAATTAGTAAAATTCAAAACAGGAGTAGGAGAAAGAAGTAAAAAAGTTCAACCCCATTTTAAAACAAACATTTTTCCCTCTGTTGTTTCTTAATGTGTTTAAAATAACCACATTGGTATTCACTTTTAAACCTTTGTTTAGAGAATATTTTATGAATCTTTTTAGTATAGTTAAAACATATAAAGCTTGTAAAACCTTCAAGGACACATTAAAAAGACCAATAAATCCACTATAGTGAATGCCATCTAGTGGCAGTTTGTTAAAATTACATATATGAATAAAACTTGCATATAAGAAAAAAATGTTAAAACCACCTTTTGTATATAAATCTTCTATCCAAGCCAAATGGACTATATAAATAAATAAATAAGTAATTAAAAAATAAATAGATACATATATAAATATATAAATAAATAAATAAATAAATACGTTAATAGATATTATTATTGAATATCTATCCCTAAAAAAGTAGATGTCTGGATGACTGGTTAAATTCACTATAATATTAAATATAAGATATAAAAATGTAAAAGGAGAAGAATATGAAAATCACTTTATAAATAGTAATCATTTAAAATTTTTAAAAAAGTATACATATATCATAGACCCATCTCATAGCTTAGCTGCTCTTAGTTTTAAAAGTGGTGCTATACTTACATGTTCATTTAAACCTGGAAATGTATATGCTTCCAAGGACATCTGCCACCATAATTCACGATATTCTAACCTTTCTTCCCAGGGTCCCCCACGTATATCTCTTTCTGTGTGTTCTAAAACTGTAAACTTGAAACTAGATTTTTCACAATTTTTACTGTGTTTGTATAAAGCATTTGTTTCTTTACAGTTTTTTATATCATTTAAATGTTCAAATATTCTTCTTTTTAATTTCCTCTCAGTCTTCCCTATATAAAAAGATTGGCATTCATTGCACATACTTAAATATACCAGGCCTGTGGAGTCACAGTTATAGAAGTTCTTATCATTAGTTATAACTTTGTTTCTACTATTTATATGAATAGTGTTACTATTAGAAATATTTACACATTGGGCACACCTACCACATTTATATGTGCCTTTTCTTCTTCTATCCTGTGACCCCAGGGTATATTTGTTTTCTAATAGATTTTTTATACTTGAGGAATTTTTATATATTATCTTGGGCATATCATGGTTTCCTAAATCTAAATCTGTTAGTTCTGTAAATCTGTCCCATTCTTTTTTAAAAATGCTTCTTATTTTATTATTAACTGTGTTATATTCCAAAATCAATGCTAGTTCGAAGTTTTCAAGTTCATTTTCTTTACTTGTACCTATTAAAGTGTGATTACCGTCCACTTTTTTAATTATAGGTGCAAATTTCACTTCCCTACCTAGAACTACTTCTTCTCTAATTCCCTTTATGAAATTGATTGGATAGCCCCTTTCTTTAAACATTTTTTCCAATAACTCACATTCCAAAACAAAGTCCTGGTTCTTACTGGTCATTCTACTTCCTCTCACGTACTGCCCTTTAATTATATTCTTTTTTACGTGTATAGGATGGGCACTATCAAAGTGGAGGAAGGAATTACAATAGGTGGCTTTCCTATATATTTTAGTTTTTAGATGTCCTTGTTCTTTGTATATTTCTAAATCAAGATATTGCACCAGATTATGTGTCACCTTATATGTAAACTTTAAAAAACTACAAGTGTTATTAAGATATTTTAAAAAATCATTGAGTTTGTCTTCTCCCCCATTCCAAAAAATAATTATGTCATCCAGAAACCTACGGTAGATGGTGAAAAATTGTTTATATTCACTTTTCAAAACACAGTTTTCTTCCCATTTGGATAGTACAACATTTGCATATGTGGGGGCACAAGCCGCCCCCATTGCCACCCCTTTGGTTTGTCTAAAAAACTCTCCATTAAAAAACAGGAAATTGTTATTTAGAATAATCTCCATAAGCCATTTACTGGTTATCTTGTCATTCTGTGATATATTTCCACTTTCAAAGACTACTTCCTCGAACATTTCCAAACCTAAATCATGTGGGATGGATGGGAAAAGGTCTATTACATCAATAGTTACAAAGAGGAGGTCATCTATTTCCGTGATGTCTCTCATAGTGTGTAGTAGGTCCCATGAGTCTTTTAAAATATGGGTTTTGTCTAGCCAGATTTTTTTACACTTATTATCTACGTACTTGGCTAAGGCATTAGTCTTAGATCCATTGGCCGCCACGATGGGTCTCAAAGGGGGATCCTTTTCATTCTTATGAATTTTGGGGATCCCAAAGATGGCCGGAACTCTAGGCTTGTCTACTTTTAAAAAATTGTAGGTTTCCTGATTTATAAGGCCATCCATCAACATATCATACAAATTTGTATCAATCCTATTATAGGCAATGTTAATTTCATTTTTTGATACTGATTCGTATTTATTTACATCCCATAGTATTTTATACATTCTTGATTCATAATCAATACTTTCCATCATGACAATACCTCCCCCTTTGTCAGGCTTCATAACTCTTATGTTTGTATCCCTCCTCAAGTTGTTTAAAATATCCTTTTCCTTTTGGTTTAGATTGTTGTCATATAAAGTTTTATTATGTTCAACTTTCCTGATTTCTTTCTCTATTATTTTTTCAAAATACTTTATTTGAGGATGTAGGGGTGGGTTATATGTAGACCTCCGTCTTAGGGTTAAATCATTCATTTTTCCTTGGTTCTGGAACAAAATTTTGAAGTTTACCTTCCTAAGGAAAATTTTTAAATCTAAAAGTGATTTCACTACATTTCCTTTAGTGGAAGGAATGTATTTCAAACCTTTCGAAAGTAAACTAAAATGCCCCTTTTCAAGTTGAATGGGGCTGAATTTGTAGATATTAAAACAATTATAAGTCCATTTGTTTCCTTCCTTGGATATTTCATCTCTCAATGGGGGGTGGGGGGTTGGTGGGGATTCATGGGGTATCAATAATAATTCCCCCTCCCCCTCCCTCTCCCTCTTCTCCCCCCCCTCCAAAAATTTCCTTCCCTTTCTCCATATTTGTTAAAAATTCTCTCTGACCTCCTCAAAGGAGGAAATTCTTCTTCATTAAAAATGTGGTCTTCTTATGTCTCTACATGGTCTATAGTGTCCCTGCCTGGTAGATTACTACCTTGATCAATACCACCTCTACCCCTATTTCTAGGGTGTGGATTAGGATAACTAATATTGCATTTATAATCATTCATATCACGCTCCATCTTTTTCTGTTTCCTCTGAATTAAATCCTCTACATTTTTGTCTATATCTTTTCTCATACTAAAATATTTAGCTTTTTCATCTTCCATAGAAAATAACAGGTCATTAGTGATTTTTTTATCCAAAGCCTCTATCTCAATTAATAAATCTTCTTGTACCCTGTTGTTTTCTTTAACCATCAGTCTTAGCATTTCAAGTCCACTTTTATTAAATAGATCCAACAATTCTAAATGAAAGTTTGACCCAGGAATAACACTGTTGGGATATTTATAGAAACGTAAACCTTTTGGTACAATTTCTTTTAAAATGCATTCTCTCAAGTAAGTATTTTCTACATTTAAAGCTCTATATTTGTTCATCATTTTATACAAATTATTAACATTGTCCTTGTATGTAAAGTCATTTTGATTGTCAGCGTTATAATCCACATTTTTATCAAAAACAATTTGGCATTTTAACCAGCCATTTAAGTCAGGACAGTTAGAGACAGTACCTTTGTTTTTGTGTGAGCCTTGAATTTGAAAGGCTCGTTTGTCTTTGCTTAAAGCAGAACTAATTTCTCCTCGACCAGTTTCTTTCAGCAGACCTGGAGTGTCTGCTGCATTAAAACTACTTTCTTCCTCGCCCTCGGCTGAACCGGTGCCTTTAGATGCGCCTATTGGTTCATTCGCGTTTGTTTCCGTGGTTTTTCTTTTCTTTGTATACGACCGTTCGGTCCCCGAACATCCATTGCCATTCCCCGGATTCTGTGTAGCCAACAAAGAAGAAGCCACTGGTGTGAGGAGATTGATTAGTTCAGTGAGCTGTCCTACTAGTTTACGTGTTAAGCCAATATCTTCCTGCTGACCATTGACAGGAACTTCCTGTATTTCCATGGCGCTGTTCACAAACTCAAACCCAAAATGAATGAAAGTGCGCATAGTCACAAATAAACCAAAAAGTAGATGGAAATACTGGAGGTCTTCAGTTAAAACACAGTTTTATTTGCTCACTCCACTTACAAAACGCTGACAAGACACAAATAACGAACTGGAACAAGAATAAATATCCACCACAAGAAAAGGCATAAACGCTGTTCTTTCCATACGTTTTCGTCCTTTAAAATGACATTTATCATCCTTGAGACCACTTTTTCAGCTGCAAGCAATGGGCAATATTCTCTTTTAATCACTTTATCCAGATCTTGTAGAACAAGAGCATGTTTATAGGTTCATAGGTAAGTACTAGGCTAGCTGACCTTATGCCCCATTTTAAGCTTAGACAATTTCCCTTTTAAATGTGAGAGTCAGGCCTTGTACCTTATATATGTACCTTGTGTTGTGCCCTATCTGCTAAGGTTAGACCACAAAGTTGTCTCCAGTAAAATAAAAATCAGTTCTGTAACCCCAGCAAACCAGTGGTGGCTGGTGACTTCAAATCAAAGGGGGGCTGCAGGAGACAGCTGAATGGAAGGGGTCAAAGGGAGGGGTGTGGCCAACTAGAAAGGGGAGGGGCTATGCTCAAAACCACAAAAACTGTAACTTTAATTAAATACGCTGCCCTGGGTGCCAAACCATCAGTATGAGAGTCCAATCAAGACAAAATGAAGTCTAGAAGAAAAAAAACATTTCAATGCATTGGCTGCATGACAGTTTACTTAATATATAGATGGAAACAAAAAGGTTGTGAGGCATAAAAAAATAAATTACTTTTTAAATACATTACTGGAATGCCAGTCAAAATCAAGTTATAAGAAAAACAAGCAGCACTCAACTCAAACTACTTCTCCTTGCACTGCAGTTCTAATTATAATTTATATTCAGTTTTATTAAAGTACCAAGTAACATGCTGAAAGTAGCAATCTCTGTGATATCCCCACTTGTAAAAATGTTTCTTATACTAAAAAGACCTGCTGCCTGACAACAGCTATCTACTTGTTTCATGGGGAAAAATGAAAAGAAAACAAGAAAAAAGCTCAAGATACATTGCTTAAAGGATTACTGCATAGGTTATGGACCACACATGATAGATTGGCATTCTGTTTAGTTTGCAGGTAAAGCATGCAATGATGACTGCAAGTCTCCAACAAATGTAATGAGCTTCTTAAAATAATGTAATCCTGTCCTTTATTACAAATACTGTTATATGCATTTCAATACCCAAGGCTTATACGTTATCTAGTTATGTAACTATTCTCTGCATGGCAACAGCAGAAGGGCTTTCAATTTTGGCAATTCTTTAACAGTATGCATATTAAAGCTTACTTGCATCTTACAATCTCAGACAAGCTTACCTGATGGTCATTAAAGCATTGCTCCTTAAACACAGAGCAACAGGCAATTTCTGAATAATAATAAGCATAAATCAACAGTATAAAAATATGACAAAAAACAGAACATTCTGCAAATTCAAGGACAGATGAATAGCCACTGTAGTACTTATGTCTACCTTGGATGGGGGGGATACTCTGCACATTTACACTGCATAACTGCTCCTTGTCTTGCTTGGAGACATCCAGATTCACTACATGGGGGAGTGGGGTGCAACAAGTATGTCACAAATTGAAATGTCTCTGGCTGACTGTGATGGCCCTAACACATTCGTCATACCTCTCAACCTCAGAGCAAGAAATCTGGACAAAGCCATACACAGGAGTGGGGCAAAGGCCCAAAAATAAGGACAATTTTTAAATATTGCTCTTATAAACTTTGAAAGATAATAGAATAGTAGGTATTGCATTATTATGAATTTTCTGAAGGGTATGAAATCTGAAACTGAAATGTCTGTCATTATTTTCTAACTTCAGTCTTTAATGATTTACCACTAATTTTCCAGAAAAACACAATTTTATGAAAAATGGACCAAACATGTGATGCAAAAATATAAAATAGCCACACAATACATCTGGGAACCTGTCAAAGAAAAGACACTTTTTTTTAATATTAGTACTGCTAACTTGAGCAGCTGACAAAATAAAAGAATCTACATGCATTTCTGAAATAAAAGTAATCTTTAACTTTGATTATTACAGTTATTTATGAATTGTAAACCCTCCATGTTTTCTTCCAAAATTGCCATTTTGCATAGGGATTATTAGGGGAAGAAAACAAACTAAATAATTCAACAAACTAATAAAAAATAAAACATGGAAAAAGCACCACGCTAGAAAACAAAAACTGTATGTTAGCGCTTTCGTTTATTAAAAATATATAAACTTCTTCAGACCTTCAGGTCTGAAGAAGTTTACATATTTTTAGTAAATGAAAGCGCTAACATACAGTTTTTGTTTCCTAGCGTGGTGCTTTTTCCATGTTTTATTTTTTATTATTAGGGGAAGATCAACATTTTGATCCAAAATCGAGGACAGTTGAGAGGTTTGGATATGCCTAATTCTATAAAGCAATTTATTTGCATGTACCTCTCAACCTGTTAATGCAGGGAATCTGGACAAGGCCAAATATATTGGGGGAACATATAAACAGTACTAAAAATTGCTCTTGTATAAACTGAGACAGTTGATAGAATAACAGGTTTTGCTTTAGCATGCATTTTTCTGAAGGGTATGAATTCTGAAACTCAGTGTCTGTCCTTATTTAGTGACTTCATTCCTAAAGGATTTGCCAGAAAACCACAAATGTTATGAGGAACAAACAAAAAATAAGAAGCAAGAATCTATTCATTCTGCAAAAATCTGGACAGCTGAGAGGTATAGTTCAGCTGGGGCTGTTCTTTGAGTTTGCCGCCCTTCCCCCCTCACAAAATCATGGTCAAATGGAGCCCCCCCCCCCACAGCCATTCCAGTGAACCATTACTTGGCTATTTCACCCCATTTACCATAAACACTAATGTGAATACTGCTTTACTTCTGCAATGATTTAGACTTCATTTGAAAGTTTTATTTTGCATTTTACAGCAAAAACACTAATAGATATCTTCTAAACAAAGCAATGCACTCTCACAATGAAAACAGACTTAGCATTAAAACTTCTCTGCCCTTGAAACTCACATTCATTGAAACAGTATTGAAACCCACATTCAAAGAAAATACATTTTGCCAGTGGCAGATAAAGATTAACTTTGGGCTGTTTTCAAATCACAGGCCCCTTGCACACGAAACATGCACATGGTCTTTGATACACCTTCCAGATAGTATTAAATTATATTCCTTGTACAATACAGTACAGTTTTAGAGGGCATTTTAAATGTATTGTTTTGAACATTTTTCCAGTAAACAATGAAACAAAATGCACGCACCAATAATGACAAAACTGCCCAATTCAGAACATAAAAATCTACTCAAACTTCTACAGTCCACCAGTATCAGTAAATATGCACAATCTCTGAAAAAGTAAAAGTCATCTAAATAATTCCACATTAAAGAGATCTGTAACCAATGAAGAGGTTGCTGCTAACAAACAACTTTATATTTCATTGTTTCATCTACAAATAAAGTGCCTGTTGCCCTTGAGGAATAAATTGCCTATGTTACACTAAACAAATGATAAGCTAGTAATATTGCAATAGGGAATGGATGGCAAACTGATAACAGGTTCATAGTTACTAGGTATCTTCACCAAAAAGGACTGCAGCTTCCACCCCCTTTGGAACACAGTAAACTATCAGCAATACATCTACTTACTGTGGGAGTAGAACCCACAGCCTTCTGCATCAAAAGCAAGTACATTACCTGTTGTGCTATTTGCAACACAAGCAGACTCACCATAAGCAGCACTAAACTTTTGCTCCTCTGCATCTATCAGCTCCTTGTAAAATCTACTCAGCACTCAGCTGTATCTCTGAACTTTGCAGCACAAGAAATATGGAAAAGTCAAAACTTACTGCGGGGGGGGGGCAAAAGCCAAAAAACAAGGACACATTTTAAACATTGCTTGTATAATGTTGGAAAGTTGCTAAAATAAAGCACTGTGTTACCACTATACATTTCATTGCCAAGACTTGAACACAGGACCCTGTGCAAAACAGGCAGAGCAACATACACTGTGCCAAATCAGCTATTTTGTGAATGAGAGGAAGACTGAAACTTAAATGGCTACCATTTAGTGAATTCAGTTCTCACCATAGCTGTCAATCTCTTAGCACAAAACACCTGAACAAAGCCAATAATGGGGGAATACAACCCCAAACATATTCAGTAAATTCAGTTCTTACCATTGCGCTCAACCTTAGCACAAACAACCTGGACGAAGCCAATAATGGGGGAATACAGTCCCAAAAATAGGGACAAATTTGAAATATCCATCTTATAAACTTAGAAAATTGCTAGAATAAAGGTGTTGGGTTACCATGTACTTTCTTAAGAATATGAAGTCTGAAATTCAAATGCTTGTCATTTTTACTTATTTCACATTTGCTAAACAGGAAATTCTGACTTTAAACAAAGACCAATTTTCAGCAGAGGCCCAGGTACTTATTTCACAATTGTTAAACAGGGAAGTCTGACTTGGAACAAAGGCCAATTTTCAGCAGAGGGCCAGGGAGAAACACTCCAGACACATGTCTTTGTAAGATGGGAGGACACCAGAGCACACTCACACAAACACAGGGAGTATATGCAGACTCCACTTAGAAGGCACCCCACCAAGAATCAAACCACAGAATCCATCATCGTCAAGCAGCAATGCTACCACTGCACCACTGCACTACTGACTGTGTAAAGACAAAAATACAGAAACCACAGATTTTATCAGGAACAGAACAAAACAAATATGAGGCAAAAATCTGCAAATTTTTAATAAATGGTGGGGTAGGGAATTCAGGCTCTTACCACCTGGGCCCATGGTACATGGTTTAAGGCTGGCTCTCTACACACCACCTTATAGTGACTGTGGCATTTCACACACACACACACACACACACACACACACACACACACACACACACACACACACACACACACACACACACACACACACACACACACACACCCTCTGAGCTACAGTTCCAAGTAAGTATTAATTCCTGCAGTTCTTCTCTTCTGTAAAGCCTGTGCTGAGATATTCCTTCCTGTAGTGTGAATGTTACAGTCTGAACATCCAAATGCCTGCACAGAACAAGTTCTTCCCACATGATCAAGCTGGGTGTTTTGCTACCCAGCCTGTGGACTTTACAATCCGATCCTCGTCCAGTCTATGCAGTTGTAACTGCATAGACTTCTGGGATATGCTGCTGAATAATTGTCTTCCTAATCCAGATTGCTGATGAGACAGTCTGGATTCTGTGCGCATGCTCCAGACTGGTTCGCCAACAGTCCAGATATTGGAAATGCCGCAAGTGCGCATGCGTGATGTTCCACTATGCTTTTTTTCTTTATTTTCTTTGTTATTTTCTTTTATTTTTGTTTTACAGCTGGGTGGGGGGGGGCTGCAGTCCTGCAGCCCAATAGCAAGAGCCACCCCTGCAGCAAACTCAATTACAGAGAGGAAGTACTTCAAGGCAAACCACCTTTTATTTAGTAGTAACCTGTCAAAATTTCAAGCCCCTCCAAACCCAGATGACACAGCAGCCTATGTGGAATTATTCCCAGAAGCTCTGTGCAACCACATCAGTGATTGCATGAAGATGGCCATACCTACCAGGAGTAAGCCAATCCAAAATTAAACAGGTTGTACCACAAAATAAAAGAAAAAGGTCATAGCTGAAATTAGGAAGTGTAATCTTAAAAATGAAACCACAAAAAAAAAACACTCTCATTAAACAGAATACACAATTAGGAGGACTAATGGACTGATTAAGCCCAACAAAGCAGATTTTGAGTTAAAGATGGCATCTTAGACCATGGACAACTATGGGGCCATCTTTAGCTATGTTGGAAACCTCAATAACGGCACACAACAGGGTGTCAAACTGCTGGTAAAGGGACCTAGATTCACTGCACCAGGAGATACAGCAAATCTTATCCCCCCCGCCAGAAAATACCATCTAACATAACCCCTCCAACTATCATTAGGGAGCAGGTCTGAAAGACACTCTCTAAAACTAAGAATACAGCTTGTACGGGCCCCAACGATATCCCATCATGTCTCCTAAATAGCCTGAAATATGACTTAAGAGAGACACTGGAGTCATTATTCAACCATAGCCTCAAAACAGGCTTTGGGCCATGCCATTGGAGGACTGCAGTTGTCATCCCTCTGAACAACGGCAGGCCATCAATGGATCCCTGGAACTACAGACCCATTAGTCTGACTAGTCTCATATGCAAAACCATGGAACGAATTATCATGAAAATGATTAACAATGACATAGGAAGCCTTCAGACACAGGGCCCAACCCAGGTTATGCCTACTGAACATGGTGGACTTCTTTGAAAAGATCAGCAAAGCAATGGATGGGGGGAAAACACTGCCTACTGCCTATCATGACCTAGATAAGGCATTTGATACATTATCCCACTTGGGTATTGTAAACTAACTTATGGAATTGGGCAAACCCCTAAGCAGTCTGCTGAATAGCCAGAAGGCTCACAGATAGGACCCAGGAGGTTCAGACTGGAGAGACCACCTCCACAAATAAGCTATTCAACAGTGGAGTCTCCAGAGCTCTGTGCTGGATCCACGCCTCTTTGACATCTATTTCTTGGAAGTCAAGGCTAACATCACAGGCCTTTGACTTACCAAGTATGCAGATGATTGCAAGCTGGGAGCAATCAACCCCCCCCCCCAAGATATTACCACATTACAGGAAGGTCTAGTACAGACAAACGACTGGTGCCAAAGTCATAGCTTAAAACTCAATGCCAAGAAATTCATAATAGTGCATTTCAGGAACTTGGCCACCCCAGACAAATACCCCATCAATGAAACACCCTTAATTGTAAACACAGTAGTCAGGCATTTAAGGACTCATGTAGATAGTAATGTGGCTTTTGACCAAGATGTTCCTAGGGTAGTAAGAAAACCATTCTAAGTCACTCATCTTATAAGTAAGGGCATGGCATCTAGGGCCAGAAAAGTCATAGTGTCACTATACTCAGCCCTCATTAGACCCATTATTGAGTACACCACTCCCTTTGGTATGCACCTGCCCAGGCACATGCAACAACTGGAACATTCACAGAAGTTCCTCACAAAAAGAATAAAGGACATAAATGCAATGCCAATGCAGATCACCACAATGCTCCTATCCTTTTATTCTGTTACTTTCAGGCTGCTGAGGGGCAATTTATTCCAGGCATAAATAGGGTTGCCAGCTGTCCGGTTTTGACGAACTTCTGTTTTGTTTTCAGACAAAATTGTAAAAAAAAAAAAACTCATGAAGTCGGTTTTTTTTTTTTTGTGCCAGAGGAGAGAAGAAAATGTATTCAGCTCTACGGGAGCTGCGGCATACACTACTAGCTACACTACAGCAAATGAATGCTTTTTAACTCAGTATTCTCTGGTAGCTACATAGTTTAGACAGTACATACATTAACTTAAGTGGCAGTGATGTCATACAAATGGACATTTTTTATTTTCTATATATATATATCATAATCAGAATATAGGCCAGTGCTAAACGTACGTTTTTTTAAAGCGGTATTTTTATCATTATCCTACCAACTACCAAAGAAAATCTTATAGCAAGATTTTAAAAAGATTTAAAATGCTTAAGCTGCCTGCCATTGCCAGTGTTGCATTGTAGTACAAGTCACTCACTTTTAGAACTTCATGCAGTCACCATTAACTGCTCTATTGCAACACGCTGATTTGTATTATCCTCATCTACTTATCTGAACCTGTGTTCCATATTGCTTGAAACAAACATCTTGCTTTTTGGGCACTCTGTCTTACCCACTTGATTTTTATTTTTTGCTTTTATTTGAAAATAAACGAGTGCAAATTGAAAAATAATCTTATGTCTCTTCCATGTTGTCTGCATTCTGCATTGCTAGCTGCATTGATCTTCTTTCTTTATCTTCTTCTTCATTCTTTAGATTCACAGTGTTCTTTCATCTTTCCTTATTGCCATTTTACAACTGCATTGCGGCGTGCAGTCTTGATAAACTTGTATTAGTTATTGTTGTTGTATGCATTGTAATTGTTTAAACGATTTAACTGTGTTAAATAGAAAACAAAATAAAAAGAGAAAACTTTAATTATTGTGTTGATGTTCAAGATATATGAAAGATGTGCTTTGGCAACATAAAACATACAACCATGTCACCCATTCAGAAATCCATTCATCCACATAAAAGTTTTTTTTTTGCATATGATAATAAGAAAGAGAGTTAGTGAAGAGTCGGACCAGATCTGAGAGTACAGTACTAGTATCTGAAATATCACACTAGGCATAGCCAACCTGACCCAGGCCTGATCTTAATAACTGAAGGGAAAGGACTAAAAACTTCCTAAATAAACAAAACTGAAACGGAAAATATGTTAACAAAAAACAATCAGTCAGAACTCCAAAACCCTTGTACACACCCCAGTTTGAGCAGTAAGTAATTGACAATGAGTGATGTTATTGACTTAACTGATGAAAATGTAAAAAATACATATTTTTTAACTTTAAATATTATAATTTTAAAATTTTTTTTTACATTTTTTTTAATTTTTTGATTTTATAACACAGGCTGCTTTTTCTTTTTTTTTAGTTTTTTCCACCATGTCCATCCATGCTTAAATTAGCTCTTTTTATCTTCCATATATCAAATCATCCATATAATATATTTTATAACATACTTAATAAATAACTGGAAAATACATCTGCAGTGCAGTTCATCAATACTGGTACCAGGCTACATTCTCAGCAGCTGATAAGTGCGGGCTTTGTCACTGTGTTGGGTTCTCCTTTAAGTTAGGAAAGTAAGTCATCAAAGTGGGTGGTGGGAGGAGCGGGGAGTGGGGTGGTGTGGGTTAAGTGGGTGGGGAGCGGGAAGGGGTAGGTCAGGAGGTGTTTTAAAGAAACCTGAACGCAAAACCACTAGGCATAAAAGGCATCATTGGATCCACACTGATGGACTTTTTGCATATCCTCAAAATGAACAGCCTCAGAACTACTAGGTCTAAGGATTTAAACTTTGCTTGTGACTTACAAAGGACATGTTGAAGGGATGGGTATGCATCTCATAGAATTCCCATTCTCTAGAACTGGCTTCCCATCCATGTGAAGCACAGCCCTTCTGTAACCCCATTCAAGTGTAACCTTGACCAGTAGATAGGAAATTTGAAATTCACCCATGGTCTGACACCTTTGTCTCTGACAAATAGAGGCAGCAGTTAAATCATGCCCTTACCAACATATACGTCTTAAAGCATCCTCTAAGGCAAAATACCCCATGGGATTCATTTGGCTTGCAGGGCTAGGCTTATAAAGGCCCCAGTGGTCATTATCCTATTATATACCAATGAATCTGTGAACTTATAATACACATGCAAAGCATATGTCTGTTTACAGTAGCTACAATATTGTTTGCATATTCAGTTTTTAATAACTTCTTAATGAAAAAATAAGCAATCCATATGCTTCCCTTCCTTTTCAGCTTTACTTCTGAATACTACAGGTACTTTTTATGCAAACATGAATCACTAGCATCGTGTCAAATTTTATTTATATAAAATATTGTCTTGCCTAGCTTCCTGAGGTTAATACATCAGGATAGCAATGCAAGATATCACCGCTATAGATCTACCCAGTATCCATATCCATGACTCTGTGATCAATTTCTACACATACAGCCTTTTTTTGAAGTGCGACTTCTTTTTACCATTCCTTATTTCAATGAGGTTGCACATACCAAAATATCAAGAAAGTTAACCCATCTGTGTGCTGCTGTTCAAAAAAGAAGTGAACTCATTATTATTGTTATGACTTGGTAGCAGTATTTGACATAGTGGTAATACCCATTGGCCAAAACAGAATAACAACACGCACACAGATTTCTCTTGAATAATCTTCAGTCACTCTTGTTTAAATAATGAACTTTGACTATATCTAGAATAAATACCACATTCTTTCCATTAGTTGTTAGTATTCATTTTAAATAATTTGCCATGCCGATTGGGTTCAGTGCTTCAGATGCATTTTCAGATTTCGTAGGGACAACTCTTTTCATATCATTAGTAACCACACATAGTCCAACTGCATATTTATGCTCAACCAAATGCAAGTTCTGTTAAACATATTGGTTTTCTTATTTAAACATTTTAATGAAATGTCCCATTTTTCAACAGATCTGGACAATGTTTCCTCCCATGCTCATACATGCACTTACTAAAACCCTTAATTAAAATGATAGAATTTTCTCTCTGGCCTAAATTTTGGATTCTCACGTGTCTTCCTTTTATATATTCACTACTGTTCTGTCTAGCAATTTGGATTACATGTTATTTTAAACATCCCATAGTTTCTGAATTAATACTTTTAACAGTTCACTACTAATTTCATTTGGGCTGCATACATCTTCAGCTGTAGATAAGATCATGTCTATTTCTACTTAAGAGCCTTCCCATGGTTTTATCATTCATGATACAAAATTTATTGTATCTCATGTTAGAAAATGATACAGAATCCCAAAATGCAGTCTTTGGCTATATTCTTTAGCCCAGTCACATATGCATCTAGAGTCACTGCACAACCTTTGTGTGATCTTGTAAAGAACAAATGTTTAATAAATGGCAAATTCTTTCTGGGTTGGCAATAAGTGCTAAAATTTATTTTTAGTAGCTAAGTAAAATGAAACTTTTCAGGTATTTAAACTAATCTACTTGCAGTGTGACATAAATCAAATTTCTCAATTCATATCCTTGAGTCATGAGGTTTTCATTTAGCAAGAAAATTCTAGGGGTTCATCTCAGACTTATTTTGGCTCAGAATTACACTTTTTTGGTTCCAAGCACAGAAGCACTTGATAGCAAAGACTGTTGGAACAGGGCTCAGTTTTGAGCTTTTTTATTGGTTAATTGGTTTAAATCAGTTTGCTACTGTTATATTTAAAAAAAAAGTTCTAGCTTGTTTTATTGCCTTTCCTGTTACTAGAGTAGTCCAGATACAGATTTGTAGTATTCAGGGCTGTATTATAGTTTCTGAGTTTCCCAGACCTTTCTGTGTTAGAGGGAAGCCTCTTAGCTTATCAGTGGGAATGGTAAGCACTAGGTAGAGGAGTGGTTTCTAGCTCCCTTTCAACTTTCTGCTTTAAAATCCCGTGTTTGCAAGGGTTTGTCCGCCATGCAGAGCCACTAAGCTAGGGTAAACTAGTGCCAGAAAGTCTGCTCTTTAATTTTTCCCTTAGATCTTGCTAGTTCCCCTTCTCTCTTGCATTTAATTAGCTTATTCACCTAGCACTTCATCTGGGTTCTTGTAGCAATTATTGTAGCACACATAAGTGCTAACAGCACTAAATGTTCTATAAGGAAACAGCTCAAGTACTTATTAATAATGATCATAATTCCTGGCATGTCTAAATGTCAGTTTCCTGTGCTTTCCTCCTATTAACCTGGTGAACTTGGGCATTCTGAGGCCATGTAGCAACTGCCTCATGTACACAGACAACCCTCTCCTCTTACTTCCCAGCACTCAGATTTGTGAGAGATGCACTTATATATCCAAACTGGAAGATATACACTCTCCAGCCAAGACCGGAATAGCTAGTGAAGAGGAGAAGGTCAGCACCTGCATCACACCACATGGAACATATAGCCCTCCAGAACACCCACCATCACAGCTCTCACATAAAAACACAAACCACACATGCACTTTCGCAGAGGCTCTCAATAGGAATCTACCCAAACAGCAGAGACCTCCAAATCAGAAATGCACTCAACCACCACAATACAGCACAAATCACAAGAAGCATAGCTCACCTACACAGTGTGCCCCTCAACCTAAGCTCCTGAGGCAAATAGCTTGCCCAATACACTAATCATAGGTGACTCAATAGTGAGGCACACTGATGTCCCACTCACTACGTTGAATAAGGAGGTGCCAGGATCCGACACATAACGCATGCACTCAGGTCACTCCACAACAAGTACAAGTATGACTCTGTCATTGTCCATGTGGGTGTGAATGACCTGAGATGTATATCTCTGGACTACATGAAAAGAGACATGGAGGAGCTCTTGTATTATGTGGCCCAGGCAGGTATGACCCTAGACCTGAGCAGCATCCTACCATCGCCCAGAATGGTACCACAGTACAAGCAGAAAATGACTGACTTCAACAATTGGCTACATTTCTGTTGTCGTTCTAAGGAGATCCAGTATCTGTCTGCTTGGGATGACATGATTGACAGACCTCAATGCTTTGCCAGAGATGGCCTGCATCTGTCAGCCTTAGTTTTTAGGATACTGGCTAAGGCTCTTGCCACCCCTATAGTGCCTTTTTTAGGCTATGTTCTAAAGACTAAATTACCACTGTAATAGCTATAAATAAATGCAATCTGAGGGTCATGCTGCTCAATGCTAGAAGTCTAAATCTCAAGATGCACTCGCTCGAAGCACTCCTCAAAATGGAGAACATCGACATTTGTGCTGTAACGGAGATCTGATTTAAAGCAGCAGAAAGCACCCCTGCACTAGCAGGTTATAACTCATTCCACACCTTTCGGCCCCAGAAAATGGACTGAAGCTCCAAAGGTGGTGGCGTCTCCATATTAATAAAGGATATGCACACCTCCAGACTAGTAGCCCAGCATAACACAGCGGAGATACTTCAAGTGCAACCAAATGGGCACAAAATCTATATAACCACAACTGAAGACACCGCAGTAGTTGAATCCAATTTTATTCCATAGACAATGAAAATTCCAGTTAAAAAACTTCAAGTTTCCATTAAAAAACTTCAGGTTAAGCGCTTTCTTCCCACTCAGTGTAGGACTTCATCAGAACAAAATTAACTTTCCTACCCAGCCATTATATATACATCCTACTCCACCCATTAAACACATTCCATTAAATACCAATCAATTATTTAAAGTAACAGCTACATAAACTATCCATATGAATAATAATATCATTATCAAAAATATTTATATGAATTTTATATTAAAATGCATGTATAAAATTACACAATTAAAACACAAATATTTTACTTAAATAGATAAATATATATCATAACCCAAAATATTCCTCAATTTTAAAACACTAGAAATACTAACATTTTCATTGATACCTGGATTTTGGGTTGCATCTAACTGCAATTGCCATTTCAGCTCACAAATATCCAGGTGTATATCCAACATTTGTATATCCAAGTTTTTAACTGGAATTTTCATTGTCTGTGGAATAAAATTGGATTCAACTACTGCAGTGTCTTCAGTTGTGGTTATATACTTCAGGTACAACTAACAGTGGGTAAGACGGCGATTCAGGTCATAGCCTGCTATAGGTCACCAACCATGTTCCAAGACTCTCATTCCACATTCCTAAGTACCCTGGAAACTATTAGGGTCCAACCCAACACTCTCATAATAGGTGACTTCAACTACCCCTCCATCAGCTGGGAAAACTACTCATGCACCAATATACTTGTCCAACGCTTCCTGGAATTCATTAATTCCAATGCACTGGACCAGCTCATTCTTACCCTCACTAGAGGAAGCAACATTCTTGACCTAGTTATTACTAACATGGGCAACCATTTCTCACCACCAATAGTCAATTCCTTCCTGGTTAAATCCAACCACAAACTAATTACCATGGAAATCCACATCTCACCCACACAACCAGCAAAGGTAACCACCATGAAAAACTTCTCCAAAGCTTACTTTGGGCTCCTAAAAACATAGGTGGCTAACTTCACGGCACCCATGGAAATGGAAAATAGATGAATGACTGCTGAATCATACACCAGTGCAGTGTACGAACACATACATAAATGCAAGGAACTAGCAATACCCAACAGAACCAAGACGCTCTCCTCCAAAAAAAGGAAGCCAGCCTGGTGGTCCCCTGCCATTAACAAACTCTACAACAGAAGGAAGAAACTATTGCAGAAAAAGGTGAAGTCCCAAGACTGGGAAAAACTCCCTTATTAGACTCCACAAAAAGTTGATATCCCTCATCAAAACTTCTAAAGCTAGCTATAAAGGCAGAATTGCGGCAGACACTAAAAAACAACCACAAAGCCTTCTACAGTTATATCAAGAATCTCCATGGAAATACCCAGATTTTCTCTGAGTTACTGCACAATGGTACCTCCTATACTGAGCCAACAGATATTGCCAACATACTGGCTGACAAAGTCAGTGCCAACGTTACCCCTCTCTCCCCAAAGGACCAATCAGAATACCGGAAGAACGCCAGGCACCCAGCATTACTGCAGCACAGCTTAAAGCTGCATTGTTCAAGGCCAAGAATACAGCTTCCATGGGACCCAACAATATCCTTGGCTGTGTTCTACATGAACTACAAAGTGAACTGGCACCACACCTGTGTGCCCTGTTCAATCACAGCCTCACCTCAGGCTTTGTCCCTACAGAATGGCTCACTGCTACAGTCATTCCTCTTCATAAAGGGGGAGTGACTACAGACCCTGGGAATTATCACCCCATTAGCCTGATGAGTCTGATATGTATGGTTATGGAGTGCATCATCATCATCATCATCATGGACCTAATTAACAAGGATATAGGGAATCTACAAACTCTGGATCCCACGCAATGTGGCTTTGTGAAGGGTAGATCATGCCTGTTCAACCTGGTTGACTTCTTTGAGTCAGTCACCAGAGCTGTGGATGAGGGCAAGGCAGTTCATACAGCCTACCTCGATCTGGCCAAGGTCTTTGATACCATTCCCCACTCAGGAATTATTGATAGGCTCACCAAACTAGGTATCAACCACTATATCACTAGGTGGGCTGCAAATTGGCTCCCAGATAGAACCCACAGTGTGAAAGTAGCAGACTACAAGTCAGACAGCTGACCAGTCACAAGTGGAGTCCCACAGAGATCAGTCCTGGGTCCTGTCCTGTTTGGCATCTACTTCTCAGAAGTCCAGGCCAACATGGAGGGACTCTGGCTGACTACGTTCACTGACGATTGCAAGCTGGGAGCCATCATTAACTCCCCAAGTGATGTAGACATCCTACAGAAAGGCCTCACTGAGACCAATGATTGGTGTCGAAACCATGGCCTTAAGCTTAATGCCAAAAAATGCGTCATCATTCCCTTTGGGAAAAACTCAGTTCCCACTAATTACCACATTGATGGTAGCCCACTGAACATTGAAGGCATTATAAGAGATCTGGGGACACAGGTTGACAGCAACCTCTCCTTCGACCACCACATTGCCACTGTGGTCAGAACGTCCTTCTATGTGGCACATTTCATTACCAAGGATTTTGCATCCATGAAGAAAAAGATCGTCATCTCTCTCTGCTCTTCCCTCATTAGACCAATCATCGTGTATAATGCCCCATTTGGCATGTACCCCACTAAACACCTGCAACAGCTGGAAAGGCCACAAAAGTGCCAAATGAAGAGGATCCTAGGCTTTAAACACATTCCCTACATGGTCAGACTCAAAAAAACTCTAGCTTTTCTCTGTCTCATATCATCTATTAAGAGGTGATCTCTGCTTGATTTACAAAGCCATGTCTGACCTAGCCCTGTTAGAAATATTATACCTAAAGAAATCCCAATCCCTCCACACCACATGCTCCAGGGACCACAACCTCATTACCACAATCAACAGAACATGCTGGAGGGACAGGTTCATAACCTAGAGACTGCCCATGCTCTAGAATAAACTTCCCATACATGTCAAGCAGAGCACCTCACTGGCCCTCTTCAAGAGAAATCTTGATGAGTGTATGGGAAAAAGGAAGATCCCCCCGGGGATCACTCCAGTGACTCTACTTATAAGAAGCAGTGGGATCTAATGGTGGCATGATGCCAAGACACTTCTATGGGCTAGGCTTGTAAAGGCACCAGGGCCGTTGGCCTAGTACACACCTATGAACCTAAAAATATTTAGTCAGCTCTCCAGATATATTTCTTCAGTTATTTTAAATATATATATATATTTTATTTTCTGGTACCATGCCATGTCATGATATAATTTCTATGATGACTATATTCAAACTTATTGCAGTAGAATTTTTGTGTATCACATGATATGCATATCACTGTAGCTAGATCATTTCCATTAAAGGCATTTGCCTCATATCTATCATACATCCTATATCTCTGTAGTAACCATGATGTTACAAAGAGTATCAAAATAATAAGTACTGCACTAACAAAAGTATTTTGGTACAGAGTGAACAACAGCAGACACTAAAGTGGCTGAGCTTAGTCAACCTCATTTGAAGTATTTCTGTACTAATATCACCTTAATCAAAAGTCCACTGACAGAAATGTTAGGCGCCATGCTAAAGAAAGCAAAATACTTAGAAGAAAGGGTCCTGTGTGAATACTACCCATATAAGCACTTTAAATTAGTGATAGGATTCATACAGAAGTGTAGGCAGATAGAATAAGATAATCACGTGCAAATAAGTGATCTGTGCTGCACCCAAAACTCTCACTCATCTTCTCAGATGTTGGTAGCAATCTAATGCACAAGTGTTATACCTAACATGTAAAGTGACTGTAGAAAGGACCAAAATCATTTTAACAATTAAACACAGGCTTTTCAAGTCAAAACATCTTGCAATATAACATGTCTACAGGTTAAGTATTCCTGTCATGAAAAAAATCTATATTACAGTAACTATACATCAAAATAATGATTACCAGCTTTAGTAGCAACAATTAACAATGTTGAGAGTAGTATTACAACCTAATACTTGGAATGGTAGGGAAATGGGAAAGTAGCAGCAGAGACTAATGTACTGAAAATACCCCAAAGCGGGCCCAAGATGGTGGTGTGTAGTCACCTAGACCACATTTGGTTTACTACATATGTTATTCCGGCTCTTGGGCAGAGAGTAGGAATACTCATTGTTAAAATGTTTAAAGTTATTTTGTTACTGGTTTTGTTCTGCATCTGCATAGACACTGATGTTGAATTTCCTCTGGCGCTGGACTTACACTTATTTACTTTGAGTAACTCCCAGCCTACTACAATGCAAATAGTACAAAAGCAACACATGTTCTGGATTTCAGCAGCTGGTGTTCTAGTTAAAACTATGCCTACTGCTAAATGTGAGGTTTTCTACCAGCATTCTGTTATATGAATTCATATCTAGTGCATCTGTTCATGTGTTCTAGTCTGCTATGGAGTGAGATGGTTGGTGCAGTGTTTCATTTTCTGTTGTAATCTTGGACTTGGACTCTGAATATTAAATATTTGGAATTGTTGCTACCTCCCCTATTTCCACTGGGTGATTCATCAGGTTGAGCCATTCAGGCTTTGTACTAGAGTTGTGGAGTGAATATACTAAACCTAGTCAGTGTATGTGCTGCATGTCCATAAAACTTTGTGCCAGTGGCTGTGTTTGACTATTCCATTAATTTATTTCACCTGTAAGTAGGCTTGGCCTGTGTTTTTGGTGTGTGTTATTCTTACTTGAATAAGTTTTTTCTGCTTGAAAGGACATTTACCAGATTTCATTTTCTGCTTCTCTTAGACAGCTGCAATGGAATTTGGACTAGCTTGGCTATGAACTTGGGGAGACATTCTCTGTGTGTGGTCTTGGATTAGTCTACTTGCTAAATATTATATTACATCAGCTCATTTATAATCTTGTATGATCTGCCAAAGATGCCATTCTCTTTAAACATTGTTGGGAAACTTGCATTTTCATAAATTTCATACTGGAATTATTTTTGAATTTATTTACTGTTTTTGTTTTACATAATTTATTTTTTGTCTTTGTTATTTGACTTTATTGTTTAGTAGTGTATTAACTGAGTTGTACTCAGAAAGTATCGTGTTAATAAACTACATATTTTGCTATATGTCATCTTGCATAGTTGAAAATGAAGTAGGATGCCAGCATCTGTCTTAAAAACAAAGTACCTCCAAAACAAGCCTGCCTACAGACCCTTACTTAATTTAATTCAGCTATATTTTGTTATGCCCACACTTACACACATACTTGATTCTACATGAATGTTGAACTTAAGCAACTGTAGATCTGCTGTAGCATAATAGTTACGGTCATAAGGTCTAACCTATTATCAAAACAGTTAATAAGGTCAACAACTGGTGTGGGGACTCATGCATTCTAGAAACTCATCTTGGTAGTTGAAGGGTTGAAGGAACATGTTGATCTAAATGTAATACATATGACCTTATTAAAATTCCAGGCACAGGAGTAGTGTAGAACACTGAACTGCTGAGATTTAACTCAGTACCCATTACAACCATCTGGCATCATCCAAAGAGCAACTGCCCATGTACGAAGACAGCTGAGCAATAAATGTTGTTCTACACCATCTTTATTTTCTGCCTGAGTATCTCATGTATGCATTTACCTGTTACTTAGTAAGGATGCCTTCTAATTATGTAAAGTGACCATTAATTAAAAGTCAGGATGAAAAGATAAAAGTTTAAATATCTAGGAATACTAGGAATATATGACTCAAATGCAGCCCCATAACACAAGTTAAAAAATTAACATAAATCTCTGAAATTGCCAGTTCATAACCCAGCTAGGGTTTCCTTGTTTTCATCAAGTTTTATGATATTATTAATGAATATAATATAGATGATTATGATTGGGTCATTAATCATAACCGATTTATGAATGACTTTTGAGAACTGGATTCAAGAAGCAAATTTCTTAAATCCATTTTGAGACTGCATTATCAGACTGATTATGATCGGCAGCCTGATCATCATTCTTTGTGATACATGGAACTTAACTGCTTAGATATTCATCTATTTTACAGTTTTGAAAGATGTAACACACTTAGTCCTCTCATATAGACAGCAGGCAGAAGCAAGGGCCCCTCCAATGAAGAAACATCTTCAAACGCAGTTAGACACTTCACACTGCCGTTTTGTGTGTGTGTGTGTGTGTGTGTGTGTGTGTGTGTGTGTGTGTGTGTGTGTGTGCGTGTGTGCGTGTGTGCGTGTGAGTGTGTGTGTGTAGGTGTGTGGGTGTGTGGGTGTAGGTGTACGTGTCTGCATGTCTGCGTGTGTGTGGGTGTATGGGTATACGTGCATGTGTGCATGTGTGTGTGTGGTGGGGTGCGTGTGTGTGTGTGTGTGTGTGTGTGTGTGTGTGTGTGTGTGTGTGTGTGTGTGTGTGTAGGTGTGTGGGTGTGTGGGTGTGAGTGTGTGTGTGTGTGTGTGTGTGTGTGTGTGTGTGTGTGTGTGTGTGTGTGTGTGTGTGTGTGTGTGTGTGTGTGTGTGTGTGTGTGTGTGTGTGTGTGTGTGTGTGTGTGTGTGTGTGTGTGTGTGTGTGTGTGTGTGTGTGTGTGTGTATGTGTGTGTGTGTGTGTGTGTGTGTGTGTGTGTGTGTGTGTGTGTGTGTGTGTGTGTGTGTGTGTGTGTGTGTGTGTGTGTGTGTGTGTGTGTGTGTGTGCACGCACGTGTGTCTGGGGGGGTATGTGAAGTGCATTACAGTTTTGATATGAGTCAAAATGCTTTCCAGGTTACTGTGTGGTGACTGATGTGTTTGTTACAGCATGGAACGTATCTATAACAGCTGTCAACACAGCATGAAAAAATCTGTTATGCACATTTTTCGTATCAGAAATCTGTATAGCAAGCATATTTTGATGATTTCAGGCATAATCAGAGCACTGCATGTACTACTAAACTATAATAATTCTTCTAGCAAAGCTAAGCTGTTTTAATAAGAAGATTCAGAATAATGAATGAGGTCTCTTAAGATCTAAAACCTATCTATATTTATCGATATCTGTTTGTATACATTATATAATTGTTCCTTTTAGTAATAATTGAGCTGTGTACCACAGAATGGAGCGGTTCACAAACTCTCTACTTCCTATCAAAGGGCGCATTACCACCTGTTGAATTGGAATTCTAAGCAGCTTGCTTTAAAATGGAGAAAATTCATGTTTTTATCTTTTTCCCCTTTGTTTGATTTGCTGATTAGACTTGAGAAAAACTCTAACTTACAAAGAAAGCAGAACTAAAACTACTATACTTTTATATTTAGTTTGGATTATGAATTTGATGCATTTGATTGAAACCTAAGAGCTGCAAAGCACTTTTACAGAGACTGTAGAGGACAGAAATACAGCCTGGTTTCCCAGAATCAGTTAGCTCAAACTTTTTTTGTCCACCCCCGACTGTACCTCACAACCTCTTAGCCCAAGAAATCTGTACAAAGCCTGGCATAATGCGGGGACAAAGGCCCAAAAATAAGGATAGATTTTAGATATTTATCATATAAACTTAGAAAGTGCTAGAATAACCGGATTTGTGTTAAAAATTTTTCTAAAGGATATGAAGTCTGAAACTCAAATGTATGTCATTATTTAGTGATTTCAATTCTCAGATAATCCTATTGATTTGCCAGAAAACCACAAATTGTACAAGGAACAGACATGATTTTAAGGCAAAAATCTGAACACTCTGCAAAAATCTGGACAATTGAGAGGTATGCCCCCATTGCATATATCAGAGTATACAAACACTTATATGGCATCAGAAGCAAAATCAAAAACAATGCTTCGTTCAAATGTCCAAACTATAAGAGATTTTCATTAAATGTACTATATCACGGTACAAGTGATGAAAGAGGTGATAACTGGCATTAAATTTGACACCAGAAAGCTTTGCTGGCAGCGTCAACATCTTAGCACAAGAATTCTGGACAAAGCCAAAAATTGAGGACAAAGGTCCAAAATCAGGGATACATTTTAAATATTCTGATTATAAACTTAGAAAGTTGCTAGAATAACAGGTTTGACACTAACAAGTATTTTCTTAAGAATATGAAGTCTGGAAACCAATTGTCTGTCATTATTTAGTGATGTCAATTCAAAATGATTTTCTAGAAAACTACAAATTTTATGAGAAGCAAACCAGAAGTATAAGGCAACAGTCTGGGCATTTTGTGAAATTATGGACAGTGGAGAGGAATGAAGCTGGTTATATTCCATGTTTAAACATCTATGTAAACATTAATGTTTCAGTGTCAATAAAACTAGCCCAAGACCGCAAATGGAATTAATATCGGCATTTCACTATGAAGACCAAGTCCAAAACCCTGTCTCCAATTCGTAAGTTGAATGTCTTTTCTCTACACTATCCACTTGACTACCTTCTAGTGGCAATGAATTCTATCTACAACCAGCTGTAGTCTGAAAAATATTGCCTAATTTAGATCTCATTAGTTTTAAGTCAATAAAGAATTGATTATTCCTTCTTTGCCTTTCATGCCTCAAGAAAGAAATCCCTAGCGTACAACAACTTTCTTCATTTTTAAACACTTAAATACCCAATTTGTCTTGCTTTTGCTGTCATAATACACTGAGAATAATTTAAGTCTTCTACATCTCTCTTCATAACTTAATTTGGACATTCCCTTCATGTTATTGGAGAAATATTTCTGCATTTTTTCCAGTCTGCAAATATTGTCTCAAGAATAGATACAGATGCCGTATTCTATCATTGGTTTTATACAAGTCTTATAGGAGTAGCTCTTAATAACCTTTGATTTACAGAATAACTGTTTCTCAAAATTTTCTCCCCTGCCTTTCAAAGCTTAAATTGCTTTCTGTTATGATACCCAAGTCTTGGAAGTCCTGACATTCATCACTTGTTGTACTATTCATACTACTAGGACATCATAAATTACATCTACCTAAGTGCAATACATTACACTTAGAGTCAATAAAAAGGGCCCTTTGACCATGTCCCCTCATACAAGCTATCTGAATACCTTTGTATTTCAAGCTGAGGTTTAACTGATAATATTTCCAGCAGTCTTGGAATAATCTGTGCATTTCCTAACTCAATATTTACTTAATACTAGGAATGAAGACATAAATGCATACAATAAAGGGGCCCATTACTGATCCCTGTGGAACTCCCCTTGTTGATCTAAATTCTAGGAAATTAATCAACTAAATATACACTCTCACTTTGCTGTCATATAACCCCTTCATAATCCATTGAATAACAAAAGTATTAAACTTCCAGTTCTCTCAAGCACTCGCAATCACACGATGCAGTACTGAATCAAAAGCTTTCTCCAGGTACAAGCAGATTATATCCACGGTCATATCATCAACAATTGACTGCTCAACATCAGTATAGAAACATATCAGATTCATTACTGTAGACCTTTTGAGATAAACCTTTGCTGATACTGGTCAAAACATGAATTTTCAACTGAATATTTCATAACGCTTGTCAGAATTCTCTCAAAACATGTACTTATAAGACAAATTGGGCTATAGTTTACAGTCGTATAAACTACTCTTCATTTATGGATTGTAATTATGTTAGCTCTTTTCTGCTCAGGGAGCCTACAAGTGTTTGTTCAAATAAAAATGTTAAAAATGTTAAAATATCCATAACATTCTCCTGAGTAGATGTTAAGAATAGCCCATTTATTTCATCATGACCTGATGCCGTATCTATTTCTATCATAGCAAAGGCCTTCTCTAACATCTTTACCACTATATTTGGGAACTGACAGTCATTGTAAAAGAATTCATAACTATATTTATTCTAGCTGATACTCTCCAGAACTTGATTTGCATAAAAATCAGGAAAGCTTTCCACCACAGAATATCGTCTTGCCTTCCTCAGATATAAGCTGGTATCAGAAACTTTTCTACACTGCCTAATATACGTATAAAAATGATTGTCTACTGCATTCTTCAATAGGTGGCACTGGTAACTACTCAATCTTTCTAATCTTCTGTCAAACGTCAGCGGCAGAGATTTTGTAAAGTACCTTCCTTCCAATGGACTTTCCTCACATTCTCCCAGCAGTCTTTTTTCTTCCTAATGCAGCTTCTAATAATTGAATTCATCCATATAGGGCTGAAATGATTTTGAGCTACTTGTTTTTACCACAAAATCTATTCCATGTATTTTAAACTGGGATTCCTCTAAATTCACTTTTATAATTCCAGCTATTTATAGATTTTTCATAAATGTACATTCATCACTAAAGTATTTCTCCCCTATAACAATGCTAGAATTTATTTTAAGAAAATTCCAGCTTACACTACATTTGACTACAGAATGACCTGAATTACTCAGAGGATTATTAAAAATAAAATCTGATATTCCAATATCAGAGGTGGTCAAAATAAAATCTCAGAATACTACTTCTCCTAGTGGGATATGTCACATGCTGCTTAATCTCTACTTTGTGAAAAGCAGATAGACTTTTTCATCTGTCTACTGCTTCCTAATGTACTATTGCAGTCTATTCATAACAGATTAAGATCTCCCCCTAAAATGAAGTAAGCACCAAAGCTAGATCTTTTGAGTTCCTCAAACCAAGTCATAGGTTTTCTATTATCTGGAGAGGGAGCACAACACAAGCCTATAACATGTATACTTCCTTTCTTTTCCTTAATAGCGATAGAGTGATTTCAGAATGTTCCCTATCAGAAATACTCTTGGTACTGAGGGATGTCTTTGTAGCTATTGACACCTCCTAATGTTTTCCTACAATTATGAAACCCTTGATATCCAGACATATTTAAAGGAGAACTATTGTCATTAAACCAGGTCCGTGTTAATATACCAATCCAGATTTTCTTGAAAAGATGAATGACATATTAAATGTATAGTTTAGACTTCTAGAACTTAGCACTAATAACACCAGCACGTCCTTAGAATTTTTATTTTGATCTCAATTTGAAGAACTTTCAATTCTACATCTAAAACATCTTTTATTAACTTCCCCTACTTTATGGCATAAGATTATGTGGGCTGAATGACTAAGATGAAATTCCTCCCTTACAGATAATCTCTCCTGTCTCCAGTTCCATGTATAAGTATGATAATCTTTAGACACTAACATCAGCCTCCTAATGCAGCTTTTAAACTGACCAGAGTTCCTCTGTGGTGACCCCTAACTGGGAAAAGCTGAAAGACATTAGTATTCAAGGCTAGCCTACTTTTCTCCTGGGACTCCTCTGAAAATGGGCTATTGGCTAAGTTGGACTTTCCTGGTTATAAAAGGACAAATAAATTAATTAATAAAATACTATTCCTAGATGCTCAAAGTTTTTCAGCTGGAAAAATTATCCATGATAAAGATCTTTACCTCAAACTTTGAATAGTGCTCTATGATTCCTTTTACAACCGTTAATATTTTCTGATGCTAACCTTTCCAATATCATTATTTTCACTTCAACCTATAACTGTTGAATACTGACATTTTGTTGTTACTAATTTACAAATTCCCTTCCTAATATCCACTATCATCACAGCATACAATGCTGAGATTATATACTCTGTTTATCTATGTGAGGTAAGTAATTTTATATCAAATCACCTGAAATTAGTGCAGTACCTCCCCCTTTACACACCTACGTGCTGTTAACATCTTCATTTAAACTGTTACTTCTTAGCTCATCTTCCATCTATTTATCATTTATGTCGTTATACTCCCTGACTTTAACTGGAAAGATCTTTAGTAATTCCAGACCTTCCTGATTTACTTCATCTAAAGCCCTGTTTTTTCCATCCCCAGTGCTATCAAAAATATTACTTGAGTCAGATCAATCATCATCACTTGATCTGTTTTCCTGTTTCTTACTTTTTTGGAACTGTGACTACACTAATTTTCCATAGAAGTTCTTAAGTCCATTGGTGGTGGTGAGGGTCTACTACATTTTCACCTTTTGGATGCAAAGTGCTCAACCAAGCAGTCTTTTTATCAGCTTCAGTTGATGTTTCAGTTTGAGTCTTACAAACTGGGCATATAATTTGAATTCTGATGACTTCAAATCACATTAGTAAATTGTTATATTTTTGACACACAAGTTCATTTGCATCTCTATAGTTAACACACACAGGATGAAACATGTATTGATTTATTGGTTGTTTACTAGGAAAGTCCAAATGAGCAATGCCTTTTGCAGCAGAGACCTGGGGAGAAAAAGTGCATTATACAGACATTCAGGGAAATCATTTGCATTGTTTTATCATTTACCATAATTTTCATTTGTGAGCAATAGTTCTATTATTCAGACATCCTTAACATCAGTCATATAATTTCCTAACAGTTTCAATTAAAAACAATGTTTACATGCATTGTATATGAATATGTTTTAATACAGAGAGGTATATTTCATGCAATGTCATCAGTATGGCTAGATTGTCAATGTTTACCTAAGAATATTAGTTATCATAAAGTCTTGTTCAAAATCTAGGGCATAACAAGATAAGATAAAGAGTTAGAGCAGCCTAAATAAAGGAAAGAGGGGAGGAGGTGCAAGGAAGATAAACAAGATGAGATGATAGACAAGGGTATTGTTGTGATAATAGTACATTACAGCAAATATGATAAGCAAAACTGTTGGAATTGGTCTATTAAGCAACTCCTAGTAAACACAGAATTTGAAGTAAATTGAATAATAGCAAAACGTTCCTACCATTTTCTCCCTGCCTGCCTGCCTCTCCTGCAGTGACTGCTTGCTCCTGCTTACTTTAACACAGTAATAGAGCTTGTTGTTGCTTAATCATAATCAGAGATCCCCAATCAGTGTAAGGAGAGAAGCTCACATGCGTCTTCCACTTTCCTCAGGTCCCTAAGCTCAGTGTCAATTTTATACACACACCTAATCACACAAAGAAAAGACAAAACTAAAGGATAAAAAGAAGTGAAAGCCAATCTCAATTAAACCAAAAAAAGAAATATCAAATCAAATAAAACATAATAAAAAGTTAAAAGCAGAAAAATACTAAACCAACATGACTTTTATGTAGATTTTGTTACACCCACAGTACTCCTCTGCCTTTGTTAAGCTGCTAACAGGCTAGGCCACTGTTTACTCATAAACAGAGAGCTCCAGTCAGTTGTAAGGTTAGAACAGTACAGGAATTCGGGTCTGTGCACTTTCCCCAGATCCCTAGGCACCCTGTCAGGAAATAACACTTAATATCCCACGGAGAATAGTGGCTGGATTCCAAGTATCCATGGAAACTGTGTTCATCTTCAGGTTTGGTTTCAGATGAAGCTATCTATTAATGCACCTCAGCAATTGTTTTTTATTCAGCTATGTAGATATTTCTAACATTCTTAACTACTGCTATAAATAATCTGTTTAACATGATCAGCTAGGAGCATGTGTTAGCAGCCTTCTTATAATATCTGTGCCCCTGTGGTGGGGTATTTCTAGCCTATTGGGTATGACAATATTTTTATCAAAGAAGCTGATTGCTTCCTCATGATTGCTTCTACAATTATTGTAGTCCATTAAGGAGTTTACTGATTGATGGATTAATAAACCATTATGTAAGTGTGCCTTGATGGAGTTCTGTTTGCATGCACATTTAGTGAAGTGATCAAATTTTCATTCTTTCTAAGCAACTAGCTAGCATTTATGGTTTTCATGACCAAGTGAACTTCTGTATGACAAAGAGTGCTATACACATGCTAATATTTTTCCCAGAGCAGTCAGTGTAGATTGTTGCATCTGTCCTGTCCCATTTTTAAGATATTCAGAGGAGATTGTTCACAATGGGCTTGATAAGTCGTCCTATATCCCCCCCTGTATACGTTTGTTACTGATAAGTCATCCTATATTTCCCCTGTATACGTTTCTTACTGATAAGTCATCCTATATTCCCCCTGTATACATTTCTTACTGATAAGTCGTCCAATATTCCTCCTGTATACGTTTCTTACTGATAAGTCACCCTATATTCCCCCTGTATACGTTTCTTACTGATAAGTCACCCTATATTCCCCCTATATACGTTTCTTACTGATAAGTCATCCTATATTCCCCCTGTATACGTTTCTTACTGATATGTCATCCTATATTCCCCCTGTATACGTTTCTTATTGATAAGTCATCCTATATTCCCCCGTATACGTTTCTTACTGATAAGTCATCCTATATTCCCGCTGTATACGTTTCTTACTGATAAGTCACCCTATATTCCCCCTGTATATGTTTCTTACTGATAAGTCGTCCTATATTTCCCCTGTATATGTTTCTTACTGATAATTCGCCCTATATTCCCCCTGTATAAGTTTCTTACTGATAAGTCATCCTATATTCCCCCTGTATACGTTTCTTACTGATAAGATGTCCTATATTCCCCCTGTATATGTTTCTTACTGATAAGTCATCCTATATTCCTCCTGTATACGTTTCTTACTGAAAAGTCATTCTATATTCCCCCTGTATACGTTTCTTACTGATACGTCGTCCTATATTCTCCCGTATATGTTTCTTACTGATAAGTCATCCTATATTCCCCCTGTATACCTTTCTTACTAAGTCACCCTATATTCCCCCTGTATACGTTTCTACTGATAAGTCGTCCTATATTCCCCCTGTATATGTTTCTTACTGATAAGTTGTCCTATATTCCCCTTATATACATTTCTTACTGATAAGTCATCCTATATTCCCCCTGTATATGTTTCTTACTGATAAGATGTCCTATATTCCCCCTGTATATGTTTCTTACTGATAAGGCATCCTATATTCCCCCTGTATATGTTTCTTACTGATAAGTCATCCTATATTCCTCCTGTATACGTTTCTTACTGATAAGTCATCCTATATTCCCCCTGTATATGTTTCTTACTGATACATCATCCTATATTCCCCCTGTATGCGTTTCTTACTGATAAGTCATCCTATATTCCCCTGCATACGTTTCTTACTGATAAGTCATTCTATATTCTCCCTGTATATGTTTCTTACTGATAAGTCGCCCTATATTCCCCTTGTATACGTTTCTTACTGATAAGTCATCCTATATTCCCCCTGTATACGTTTCTTACTGATAAGATGTCCTATATTCCCCCTATATATGTTTCTTACTGATAAGTCGTCCTATATTCCCCCTGTATATGTTTCTTACTAAGTCATCCTATATTCCCCCTGTATACGTTTCTTACTGATAAGTCATCCTATATTCCCCCTGTATATGTTTCTTACTGATAAGTCATCCTATATTCCCCCTGTATATGTTTCTTACTGATACGTCGTCCTATATTCCCTCTGTATACGTTTCTTACTGATAAGTCTTCCTATATTCCCCCGTGTACGTTTCTTACTGATAAGTCGTCCTATATTCCCCCTGTATTAGTTTCTTAGGGATACTGCTTATTCCCTTCTTCAGGTGTTTTGTGAAGAAATGGAACAGGTAACTGTGTATTTTTTTTTTCTGGAGGTGGATATAGAACTATTCTTATGGGTCATAGCTCAGTCTGCTTTTGCTAGAACATCAGTTCTGGTGATTTATTTTATTTAATGTTTGATAACTGGAGTAACTGGGTTGATTCATAAGCGCACATTTCAACCACTGTCTGGAGAATGCAGTACAGTAAAGAGAAAAGGAAAATATACAATATTGTCCCATGGGAAAGAGTAAAACAATATGCCACAACAAAAATAAAAATGTAAGTATCATGCAAAATGTAGCATAAAACAAGGTGCTTAAATTAAGTTAGTAGTTAATGAAAGAATGCATATATTTCATGCAGCTGATAAAACATGCTATAAAATGCACATTGTTGCCTGAACATAGCTACAGATTTCCTTCCTCAGACCGAAAAAGCTATACAGGCTTTATACTGAACATGCTGACTGATTTGAACATAATTATCTTCAATGTTTTAGGGAACTACCCTAAATTAGTCTCTATGAAAAATCAAGAGGTGAGGGTGAAGCAATATCTATGGTGTTTGTGATTCACTCTGTGAGCTTCTGTTAGGTGTTTGGAATACAAGTATTTGAGAAGGTCTGCTAATGACAAATCAGTGAAATTTTTTGTATCCTTTTTGCCCTCATTCCAGTTGACCATGAAGCCTCTCCTCTGTCAGATGTTACCTGTCTGAAGGAATCATTATCCTGGCATCTATGAGGCTGCTTGAAACTCTCACTTGCATCCCGGCAATGAAGCATTTCTCATTTCATAGCCTACCCTACTACTGGTGGTGACGTGAGTAGTCACCTGCTTCACTGCAACAGATGCCCCCTTGTCCATGCATTCTTACTGCCCCTGCCCCAACAGAGGCTACCATTACTGGCTTGTGCAGCTATACCCACATCTTCACCACACTGACTACTCACATTACAATACCACTACACTCTACAGCCAAGGTCCTCTCATCAGAGCAATGGCCCTAGCTGGGAAGGAAACATGGTCTCTAGCCCCCACAGATGGGTATATCCCATTATATTTATCCCTTTATAATTGTTTGTGCTGTCAAGTTTGAAACCTTCTAGCCAAACTCATGTCATCTGGGCAGTAGTCTGGACTTTATCCCTCTATTCGACTTAGCACAGGCATATATTACTATACCTTTTTGCTTAGTTTGCAGCTTGGAAACCATCACTAAGGAGTACATAGTCTATATGTGAAGACAAATGATTCCTCAGGAACCATCATTCTTAGTTGAGTACCATGGTTATTATTACTTTTGAAGAATTTCCCAAGAAGCAATCTTAAGAGGTAGTCTGCTTTATCAGCTGGCACATTTCTTGGAAGCTATTTTATTAGACTTGGCTATAAAAAGGTGTTTCTAGCCTCCGATTCATTTTGTTAGAAAAAATACTGTAATGAAAGCTTTGCTCAGGAGGCTACTGTGACATGCCAACAAATGAAGGATATTTAGGGATTGCCTATGACTAGGTAATTAAGAACTGGTCTGTAAGAGGTGTGTTACACTAAAGTTCTTGCCCCCCTCAGAAGTACAGTGATGGGAATACTTCTTTATTAGAAGTTAATTTGGGTTCTGATAATGTTTATATTTTGCATGTATATGTAAATGAAGGTCACTCTAGTGGTGGAAACAGACAATACCTGACTATGACCCAGTCAACCTGAGATTAATTATTGACTTGAAGTCTTAATAGAACTGGCAGGAGAGTATACGTGTGCCCATCCTAGATGTGAGTGTGGGGTGAAGAAGAAGAATGTGTAATGCCACAATCCCTTAAAACAGAGGTTGTAGCACAAATGTATATCAAGCGTCAGGCATTCAGTTTAGTAAGAATCTGCCTGGTGGTAGCCTTCATAGTGAGTGTATGGACACATACGTTCATAAGTGAACAACTTGTGGACCTCCATAGTGAACCAGGTAGCTTATCTTTTTCTAGGGATAAAGGTTTGGACATTTATAAATGTCCTCATAGATGGGATGTTGGCAAAGGCACAAAATAACCTCACTGTTGTCTGTATGAAAACCCATTTGGATGCCTCTAACCATCATATGTCTGGCAGTAACTACTGCACTATAAGGAAGAAAATGGGCGCAAGTCCAGTAAGAAAGACTTGCTGGTCACCAGACACAGAGGTAAAAATAGCTTAGGAAAAAAAAATATGTCAGCTATTCAGAAAATTATTATGGAGACCTCTCCCTTTGAAATAGATGAAATTTGCTGCTTGTTTTCCCTCTCATCTGTCTGCTTTCCCTTCAAAAATTGTCATTCTTAGATGTTGTTTATTTTCTGTTGTAAGCATAATCATATTATCAATCTTAGTTATGGACCACTAAAAACATGATCAGCTGGGTATTTCAATCAAAGAGAAGAAACTGTTGGAAATCAGGACATCTAGTGGGTGATTGTCTCTTAAAGTAAGTGTTCACAGAATGAAAAGATTATCATAAAATGACATTGCACTTATGGAAAGATGGGGTCTCAGAAACAGGCTGTTCAAATGTGCCTTTTTCTTTTGGGGACACAGAGAAATGCATAATACAGATACATGTTTCACCGAAAAGAGCACACAAAACATTTAAGTGGCCTGCAGATGGAGTCGACAGATTCTGTTAAAATATGCAAAGTTCTTGATGATCCCAGCAGTTAAAAAACATCTTGATATAATAATTTACTTTAGAACATAACTACTCCATGACATTTTGGCAGGATTCCTCATAACTATGATGAACTATATTTGAGAAAATACTTGGCACTCTGTACTACATATCTGTCTGGTACATATCTGTATAGTATTGTGCTAGAAGTTATTCAGTGCACTATCTGCACCACCAGTGTCCCATATTAACAATAGTTACTACAAAATATAGAACAGGTAAACTGCTTTGATTAGGGTAAAAGAACATCAGCAGGAAAGAAAAGTAACTGCGTCCTACAGGTAGAGCATACATCTATGGAAGAACTGCAGCAGACGTACAAGTAGTCAGGCTATGTGTTTTTAATGCATTGGTCCCTGTAATCTGAGGTTTGATTCCCTCAGTCTACATCTGTCTCATGAGTGAATCTGAGTAAGTCACTTAACTAGCCACTGCTGTGGAAACTTGGGATAAGCCCCCGCATGGTCTATGACAGTACAGTTAAACCTCTACCAATTCACGCTGCTGTGTTTTGCTGGTATTTCATCAGCAGTTTGGATTGCCTTCTTTCCTACAGCACTGAGAAAGATGATATTAAAAGAAACTGGATGCTGTACCTTAAAAGTAAGTAAGATGGATCAGTTTGAAAAACATTTTGGTCATAATAGGTAAAAATGGGGATAACAGTATAGGAAGCAGATAAAAATAAAGAGCCAAATATATATTTTTTAAAGAAGTAAATGAACACTTGGTCCTCTTGCAGAAGAGAAATACTTGATGGCAAATTGTTTGTGTTCTTGACTTGCAGTAAGCATTTGGATGGCTTCCATTTTTATAAATCAACAGTGATCCCTACAAATAAAACAAAGTTTACTAAAGTGTTTTGGTTTGCTTATGGGCAAATTGGGAGAAGGAAGATCCATTGAGATGCCATGTTTTGAAGACGACAGTAAATGCTGTGTGGTATAAACCTAAGTTGAGCACACATCAATGTCAGCTGTCAACCTGAAATGACTTTCAGTTACATTTAACAGACTCTAGTTCATGTAGGTCAGTACAGCCTCCTCTTTCTGCCTAGAAGTGCAGTGGCTAAAATATTTAAATGAGGCTTTTGCCTAACCATGATGTTTTTCTCGTTAACATCCTGGAAGATGGGTGATGTTTTCACTATGGAAGAAAAGAGGGCTACTACTTACAACTGACAAGAAATGATTTACTTCATAACACCACTGAAGTATCTGCGCTGCAGTTTAAAACTCATTAAGGCTTTTTTATGATTATGTGTACAGCAGTTGGACACCAATGCTCACTATAACATAAGGAAAGTAAGTCATGAGGCATTGTTTTCTGCAGCTGGATGAATGAAAATGTTCACAGGGAACTGTCCTTGTGGAAGAGAAGGCATTACAGTCTTATCAAGCACTGCTGTGATCCCTGTTCCATTCATTACATGTATTACATACATTAAGCGCAAAGTGGTAAGGGTTTAACGGAAAAGTACCATTTTTATATGCAGCTTAAGACATCTCTTTCAGCATTATTTTGCATTGTGTCACATGTTTACTGTTGCAAGACTGTTTGCTGGACATTTTTCTTAGAAATATATTAGGTGGGAGGTGTGGCATTAAAGATATCCAATTTTATCCACTAGCCTGGAAAGCTTTAGCACTGACCAACAATGCTATTGTGATGACTAGACATACTAAAAATATGAAGTTCACTACAAATAACTGAGCTGCTAGAGTAAGAATTACCAGTTAGAAATGCAAATTTGCTGCAGTGGCTTCATTATTTCCCATATACTGTTTTACAGCTTATGCTTCTGGAAATGATAATTACTGCATAGAGAAAATTGGCTGAGTAACAGGATATCATATCTAAGCTCTCTTCCTAAGGATATCTACCTGTGAACACTTGATTGGGCTTCACCTCTTAGTCACTTGAGTTCTATGTCTGCAACAAACTCATTATAATTATTGCTTTAAATTCTCATGGAAGATCCCCGTTTAGGAAATAGAGTTATAATGTCAGTGTTCACACCACAGGGCAATTCAGTATGGGAAAATTGCATTCTAGCAATTTATGGCTGTCCGAGTTTAATAACATTCTATACATGCAGTATCTATCTAATGTTTTACTACTACCATGAAAAACTGAAAAGGGTAATACTTCATAAAATGACAGAGCTGGCAATTTAATCTACAATATTATGTTCTCTTGCCTGTAATACCACAGTCACATGTTACTAATAATAATAATAATAAAAGTGTCAGGAACCACAGGTGAGTTTAATGTCATCAGCATTCACTTGTAAGGTCATAGTAGCTGTATTTTAATTCAGAGATCTGGATACTAGTTTATTGGTGCTGTTGCTGAAGCAGATATTAGTTTCACCTACGCAGATGCAATGGCACTCTCATTGTTAGCTCTAGAAATGCAGGTTTCATTATATATAATATTTTGATTGTCTGCATTCATTCATCAACAGGTATAGCTGTATGAGGCATTAACCACAATTACAGATTCTTAAAGTTCACTCTGCAGTCCCCATATCTGGGTATTAGCAATGTCCACAGTATGCTAGCTGGCTGCAGTCTTCATATCTGGGAATTAGCCCTGCCCAGGGCTTGCCAGCTGATTGTAGACTTCTCCAAGTAGTGGATTTTAATCCCCATTGCCAGTACACAGTGGACTGAACATGCTATCAGCCATGCAGTGACTGTTAATTGAGGTGCTGAAGAGAGTAAGTGGTAAGACTTTCAGAGACAATATCACAAGCAAACTTTTATTGCAATACAAAATTAATATCAAATGTGGTCCTTTGGAATATAGTTGCAGCTTATATAGATAGATAGATAGATAGATAGATGGATAGATAGATAGATAGATAGATAGATAGATAGATAGATAGATAGATAGATAGATAGATAGATAGATAGATATACACAAGTCATTATATGCTGCCAATCTCAATGTTTTATATGCAGCAAAAGGCAATATGGCTTTCTTAGACATTAAACTCAAATAAATCAAAAATGAGCATTCTACCTGAAAATGAACACTTGAAACCAACACACCAGGTAGTGAACTGGAAGCAGAAACAAAGCACAAAGGAAGAATTAAAATCAAAATCAAACCACAAGGGTATAGGAGAACAATAAATCCTTTACTAAAATTAAGGTTTAGCACTTTCATCCAATATCTTGAGACTTCTTCAGAACCTGATTAAAACTAGTGATGTCACTTCCTTATATATCATTGCAAAACAGCAGGTCCATTCATTACGTTAATTAAACAATGAAAATTGATAGAGGAGTTCAATCTGCTCCCTAACTACTTTAAAAATCCAAAAATCTAAAATACAACAGAAAAGATATACCCTGGGATTCATGAAGCTTGCGCCAGGTGCAGGTGTAGCGTTGGCGATCTAATGCCAAATATGGACGCCGAGCGATTTAGGTACAAGCTGTTTCCATGTGCACTACCAGCATACGCCACAGCTGTGCACCTTCCGGCGCATGTATGCTAATTACCTCATGTGCAGCAGTGTAGCATGCAAATGAAGGTATATAGCAATTCATGAAATGGTGCAGGCGTACCGTAAGCATGTAGAAATGTAAACCAAACAAAAACGGTTTACATTTTTTCAAACATAAAATCGGAGCCATGACAGCAGACCAAACTTACGTATTAAAATGTTAATATATGCCAATGGCTAAATATATAGCCAATGGCATAAAAAAACATGCACAACACATAAAAAATAACATTTAATGTCATGGCCACAATAACGCAAAGTAAAATCGCAGTGCATCGGTGCACAAATGGGATCACAATGAAAATATATTTATATGTAATAAA
The DNA here is from genome assembly GCF_019279795.1 of Protopterus annectens. NCBI lineage: Eukaryota > Metazoa > Chordata > Ceratodontiformes > Protopteridae > Protopterus > Protopterus annectens. Next base: position 1,156,108,308 of record NC_056729.1, on the reverse strand, counting down.
ACTACAATGTAACACATTTCATGAATTCCCCATAATAGTCAATGGCACGCATGCTACACCACAACAATGGCGCAAGGGTTGCTAAGGGTCTGTGATAGTGTTCTGCGTGGTAACTAGGAATTAGTAGTCAATGCCATGCAAATGAGTCAAGTAATACTGAATTGCAAAATCCCCACCGGCGTAAGGATGTACCTCACAGCATAGCGGTATAACACCAAGGTGTGGCCTGGAGATAAACATGACATCAAGAGAAGGGTGCACCACCTTAGCTGTAAGCACATTGGAGCATTGCTAATCCGGGTTGCCTGTTGCTAAGCAAAGCCGCAGGATAGGGTGTGGAAGTAGCCATAGCTTTGCTTAACTGAGAGCACACAAGGTAACCGAAAGTGCATGTGAACGTGGATGAGAATGCGCTCGAAACCTGGTAAATGGCTGTGCGTGGCGCGCACCACAGCTGAAACAGGAAGGATATGGGAAGACAATAAGGAAATGCTGCAGCATGGTAATTGGAGTACAAATGAGTAATTAACACCTAGGATCTCACAGTGGGCCATTGGCAACAGCTAACAAGGCTGCTAGCAGCTACCTGCAGAACAAGAAAGGGGAGGTGCCATACTGCAAAGAAAAGAGAACTGTCACAGCAGAAGAAAGCAAACTTGCAGTAGATCAGCTACATAACACATTTTGCTACACAATCCTGGGTTGGGAAAGTACAAAACAAGAAAGCAGAAAGCTGGATGCATGGCTGACAATGGGAGGGGAATCGGGTTGAAAAGTTAAGTAAAGGTCAATACATAAATCATGGCAGCCAAGCGTAAGTCAACACCAAAGGCCCCACAATAGCAGTACCTCCTGTAAAACCCATAATTAAGATACCCTGCAGCTGGAATTGCACATACACACCCAATTACACCAGCAGCATCCATTGCACAATAGTATAAAGTGTGAAAGCCCCCCACACACACTTGTGTATTCCCAGACACTCTGCACCATTGGTGTATACCGACAGGGAACTTTTAATATGTACATGTTAGGGGCTGTCATAGCTTTGATTCATCAGCATGTGTTGGAGACTGATGGTGGTGTGGAGGATGATGCTGACAACCATCTCAGGCACCGGAGGAGGAGAAGAGTATTCAGACCCAGGGTAACATGCCAGGGGCTACATGATCTGGAGATAGTAGAGCATTACAGGGTGGATAGGGACACCATACAGCAACTTGTTGAGCTGTGTTGGCCACACCTCAGAGCCAGAAATAACAGAGGGGAACCCATCCCAGTGGACACGAATTTATATATAAGCTTGAGAATACTAGCCACAGGTACCTTTCAAAGGCCAACTGGGGATATCATGGGGATCTCACAAGCATCAGCATCCAGGGTACTCCACCAGTTCCTGGATGCCATGTTACCACATGCCAATGAGCACATATACTTTCCCCGAATGTAGGAGGAGTTGGCCAGCAATATTCGTCTCTTCCACCGTGTTCCAGACTACCCGGAGGTACTGGGTGCAATAGACTGCATGCACATACACATCAAGACACCACCCAGTGAGCAGGGTAGGCACTACACAAACCACAAGGGATACCCCTCTATCAACTGCCAAGTCGTGTGCAATGTCCAGGGCATTATCATGGATGTGTGTGCTGGCAGCCTTGGAAGTTATCACTACTCCTACATCTGGTATGTCTCACAGCTGTATCAGGTATTTGCCAGGGGGGACATCCCATATGGTTCCTGGTGGGGGATGCTAGTTAAGCACTGGAACCATAGATAATGACTCCCATCAGAAATGCACACAGAGCCATGCAAGAACGCCATAATGAGGCACACGCGGAAACAAGAATCATCATAGAGCATGTGTTTGGGATGCTGAAATCATGGTTCCACTGCTTGGACATATCTGGTGGAGCCTTGCAGTACTCTCCAGGCACATGTGCCCACATCTTCATAGTATGTGCCATGCTACACAATATGATCCTGCAGAAACAGCTCCAGCAGGGACAGAATGGTGAAGGCCCTCACAGCCCACTACCATTGCCAAGGGCCCTACAGGCACAGAGGGACTCAGACCATGAACTCCCTGTACCAGCCCAAGTAGGCAGATGGAGGCGTGCCCAATATGCCCATGCCTTGGCAAAGAGGGAATGTATAGCACACACACTGACAGTGTAGGCACCTATGGACTGAAACCCTTCTCCACCTGCACATACAGCAAACATGGATGGCACACACGACCACTTGTAAATTGTCATGCATAGGTGGTCTACTGTGTGCATCCTACATAGGCAGCCCTCAACTATTGTACACACAACTGCCATTGGCACAAGGTAAGTCAATACCTGAACAGTAAATTAAGCTATCAACATGTGTCGATACTGTATGTATAGGTTCATAAATACATAGGTAGGTACATGCCTAACTGCCCGAGGCCATTCATAAGCATAGCCAAAATGTGTCTGCTGTCGCCACCCCATTGATTAACTAACTGTCCCTCTGTGGAGCAGAGCCAATTGCGGGATCCCTGGGGTGTATCAACTGTTCCCCACCCACTCTGCAAGGATTCCCTGGAGTGTTAGTGAGGGGTTCCGTATAATGTAATCAGGGATGTAGTTCCAAATCATGGGGAGTACTTGTGACAGGAATCTGTCACTCCAGCATCTTCCAGTTATGGTTGTGGCAAGGTGTAGCTCATTACAGTGTGTGGCTCACTGTGACATGAATACCCATAGGTGGAGCATATCCATTAAGCCTGATTTGGACACGGCTTTGTTGGCCAACAAATATCATCTCTGAGTAAACGAGATGCCACTGAGTAATGCAAGAGTTTATGCAGTCTGGCAGCATAGGACACATGTCTGAGGGCATTATCCCTCTATGTGAGGTACATTCATGGCCCTTCCAGCTGTCAGATGTGTCTTCAGAGGTACATCCAAAATGAGTTATCATACTCGATGATGGGATTGATGACTGATGAGTAAAGGGGCATAATAACCTAAGTCTGTTTAGAAGGGAACCCTTAAGTAATCAGATGGCCTGCATAGATGGATGTCCTAACTACTTCGCACATATGACTGTCAAAGGAGAGATCACTATGTAATGTAGTCCCCACATATCCATTACGTCGTCTGAATTATAGTGTCTGCCACTCATGTGTTAATATGTGTGTGTGTAGATTCCCAAAATGGAATGACAATACAGTATGTGGCCGTTAGTTGGAGGCAATCACTCTAACACCCTGTGTTGGTCTATGTAAGGCCCCTTGAAGGATGTCTGTGACAGCTGGACTGCCAGTTATGGCTCCCAGTCTGCAGTAATCGTCAAACACGGCCTGCTGTAGTCCACCTGTGTTAGCCCGTACCTCTCAGAACTATATGGCAAACAGTAGGGGTCCCAGGACTGAGTCTTGTGGGACACCAGTTGTAACTAGTCAAGAGTTGGACCTGAAGGCTGCTAGGCTTACCATGTGGGTTGTGTGTGTAAGCCTAAATCACCACAAATAACCACAGGAAACAACTGGATACAACGAAAAAAGGCCAATGTTCACAAAAAAAATTCAGATGCCAAATTCTTCACTCAACTGCCTTTAACAGAGTATAACAAACTCCAACAATCTACCTCCCATATATACTAATACACACCCATCTATACAATTAACTAATTAAATAAAACATTTCATAATAAAAGTCCATGAGGAAAATATACAATACTTATATAAAACTTTTCCACACACATTCTAAATTGAGCCCAATAGGACTCATTGTATTAAATTTCATAATCATGAATGCTTCCTTTTTTCTTAAAATATATTTAATTTGATAACCACTCATGAATACATTATTTCTTATATTTTCTAATACCGTAACTAGTAGCCCCTCAGGGCTACCATTATGATACTTATTAAAATGTGTTGCAATGGGGCTAGTTTGTCTATTATTTTTCATAGCCGTTAAATGTTCCTTTATTCTACATGAAAATTGTCTCTTAGTCTCCCCAATAAAAAACTTATCGCAAGGGCATTTAAGACCATAAATAACCCTTTCAGTTCCACAATTAAAAGAACCATTAGTTTGAAAATTAATACCATTAATCTTAACACATTTTCTGACAATATATTTGCAAATACTACATTTCCCACAAGACATTGTACCCTGTGTATCTACAGACTTCACCAACCTAACATTTGGCATATAAAATTTACTGTGAACTATAAAATCTTTTATATTTCTACCCCTTCTAAAGGAGAAACACAATTTTTTGTTCCTTAAAAAATCTATTTCCCTTCTAACCATTCTCCAACTATGTTTAACCTCTTCATGAACCTTATCAGACAATATTGAATAAGTAGTGGTAAAATAAATTCCCTCATTATTATTATTCTCCTTTTTATATCCACTACCCCCAAAGTTATATCCAGTGCTCCTATTATTCAATACTTTATCCAAACTATTCTTTAAATCTATTGCACAATACCCTCTTTCATGAAATTTGTTAAAACACTCAGATAATTCCCTTTTTCTAACATTTACATCATTACATAATCTTTTAACTCGTACAAATTCAGTATACGGTATAGATTTCATAGTATGCGGGGGATGATGGCTATCACCATGCAAAATAGCTTTAGTTCCTGTAAATTTCCTATGTATATTAGTAACAATATAGGAACCAACCTTTCCTTTTAAGACTACATCTAAATAATGTACCTCGGTTCCTAGTTGTAAACCATCAAATTGTACCCCTACATTATTATTCTGTATTTCATTAATAAATTCATAAATATAATCTTGTCCCCCTTTACAAATAAATATTAAATCATCAATGTAACAAAAATATCTAAAAACATATTTAAAAAAAACTGATTAGTATATATATATATATATATATATATATATATATATATATATATATACAAACTCTCAAAATAACCCATAAATATATTTGCATAACTGGGAGCAAAATGGGTACCAATTGATGTGCCCTGTATTTGTTTATATAAATTCCCATTAAATTAAAATATATTACTCTGTAAACACATCAAAATCAAATCTGTAACATACTCGGTAACTGGATTAACACCTAAATAATGTTTAATTGCCTGTATACCATTAAAATGATTTATAATAGTATAAAGGCTAACAACATCCAGTACCAAAAAATATATATCATTTTCCCATTTTATGTTACTGATTTTATCCAAAAATTCAAACACATCCTTTACATAAGATTGTAATTTATCAACTTTTGGTAACAAAAACTCATGTAAAAAACTTGCTAAATTATGTAAAAAACTTCCACTAGCCGAAACAATAGGTCGTCCAGGAGGATACATTAAATCTTTATGTATTTTAGGAAGACAATAAAAGCATGACAATCTTGGATTTTTTATAAAAAATTTCTGCTGTACATTTTTCTGAGAAAAATAATGTAGTCTATGCCCTTTATGTATCAAATCATTATAATCCTTTTGTGCCTGTTCATATTCTACCATATCTATTTTTTATATACTTGTCCATCATTTAAATGTTTGTAACACATTGTCAAATATTGCATATAATTTAATACAACTAATTTACCACCCTCATCTGATGGCTTAAATATTAATTCCATCTTCCGACTTAATTTATTTAAACATTCCCATTCTTTTTTATCCATATTATATCTCACATAATTTTTGTGTTTCAAATAAATGTAAAATTCTTTCTCTACATTATAAGTAAGTGAGACATTAAAATTTTTTATACTATCATTTCTTTGAGGAGGCATAAAATCACTTTTCACCTTAATTGCCTCAGTATTTAATTTACAAAAAGCATTTGTACCTTCATGAGAATGACATGAATAAAAACTATCATCTGAACTAATGGAATTATCACTCACATCCTCTAACGGAACGTCTTCAGATACACTCCTACTATAGTAATCCAATAAATTCAATTTGCGACTGAAACAAAAAACATCTCCCCTTAATTCATATAATCTGGGTAGAACAGTCGGAACAAACTTTAGTCCTCTATCAAGAACACCAATATCACAATCCGATAGTTCATACCCAGATTAGTTTATAACATACTTACAATCAGTAGATACAACATTACAAAATTCAGTCCCATTTACCCGATTAGAAGTCTGTTGGTATGTATTTTGTTGTTTGTAATGTCCCTGACCGTTCCAACTTCTTTTACGCCCCTGTTGTCCCCCACAAAAAGTATTCAGATAGTTACTATTCTCCGCTTGGGGTAAACCAGGAAAGTCTTCGACATCCGTTTCATATTCAGTAAAAGACGTACCGCTTTCTCCCGATGTAAAAGTGCGGCTGTCCTTATTGTCATTCTGCTTCCTTCATTCGAAATGCACGTGCTATCTCTTAGCTTTAGGATTGGTTGCTACCAAAAATGCACGCTTATTTTCGTAATCAAGTAGATCACGAAGTAATTTAGTTTTCTTCCTATCAATGAATTCTTTTTCATAAGTTAACAATTGTTCATTAATCTTGATAAGAAAATGTTGTAATTCATCATGAGACAGTTTATTCGAAATATCCTTACAAGCACTTTTAATATCTTCACTTAGTTTTTGTTTTTTAAGTAAATCTCTTTCAACCAGAATGTGAACCCATTCTAGGTTGCAACGATGAGCAGCCACAATCCACCTCTCGTGAAAAGACTTTTCTTCTGCCACAGTCAAATCAAACGGGGTAGAAGGGTTCTTAACAGTACGAAGTGCCCGAGGGGTAATTTCAAGTTCCTCATACCTTTGTAAACTCTGTAAATTCAGGAACACTGAAGTCTCTTTAAATAATAACTTCTCAACTTTCAAATACATATCACGAACTTCTGGACTGATAACAATATCCGTTTTTTTGCCAATTTTAGAAAACGGATTATGTTGCCATATTTTCCTCTCCTGTTCCCACTTAGTATGAACAGAAGTGCTGGCTTCAACAGAGCTACCATTGTCATTTCTACCTTGTAACAATGATGTAGTAGATGAGCCATTCACTCCATTTGCTCCATTAACAGTCACCAAAAAATTATCCTTAGATTTTTGTGTAACATCCAAAGGAGTATCACGAAATACTCTCGGAAGTCCAGAAAGGGAATCCCTGGCCATGAAGAAGGATAAATCACCACTAATAACCACAGGAAACAACTGGATACAATGAAAAAAGGCCAATGTTCACAAAAAAAATTCAGATGCCAAATTCTTCTCTCAGCGAATTTAATGAGCAAAATCAGATACAAAATTCTTCTCTCTAGCACCTCAGCCACACTTGCCTTTAACAGAGTATAACAAACTCCAACAATCTACCTCCCATATATACTAATACACACCTATCTATACAATTAACTAATTAAATAAAACATTTCATAATAAAAGTCCATGATGAAAATATACAATACTTATATAAAACTTTTCCACACACATTCTAAATTGAGCCCAATAGGACTCATTGTATTAAATTTCATAATCATGAATGCTTCCTTTTTTCTTAAAATATATTTAATTTGATAATCACTCATGAATACATTATTTCTTACATTTTCTAATACCATAACTAGTAGCCCCTCAGGGCTACCATTATGATACTTATTAAAATGTGTTGCAATGGGGCTAGTTTGTCTATTATTTTTAATATCTCTTAAATGTTCCTTTATTCTACATGAAAATTTTCTCTTAGTCTCCCCAATATAAAACTTATCACAAGGGCATTTAAGACCATAAATAACCCTTTCAGTTCCACAATTAAAAGAACATTAGTTTAAAAATTAATACCATTAGTCTTAACAAATTTTCTGACAATATATTTGCAAATACTACATTTCCCACAAGACAATGTACCCTGTGTATCTACAGACTTCACCAACCTAACATTTGGCATATAAAATTTACTATGAATTATAAAATCTTATATATTTCTACCCCTTCTAAAGGAGAAACACAATTACATGTTTTTAGATATTTTTGTTACATTGATGATTTAATATTTATTTGTAAAGGGGGACAAGATTATATTTATGAATTTATTAATGAAATACAGAATAATAATGTAGGGGTAAAATTTAATGGTTTACAACTAGGAACTGAGGTACATTATTTAGATGTAGTCTTAAAAGGAAAGGTTAGTTCCTATATTGTTACAAATATACATAGGACATTTACAGGAACTAAGGCTATTTTGCATGGTGATAGCCATCATCCCCCGCATACTATGAAATCTATACCGTATACTGAATTTGTACAAGTTAAAAGAATATGTAACGATGTAAATGTTAGAAAAAGGGAATTATCTGAGAGTTTTAACAAATTTCATGAAAGAGGGTGTTGTGCAATAGATTTAAAGAATAGTTTGGATAAAGTATTGAATAATAGGACCACTGGATATAACTTTGGGGGTAGTGGATATAAAAAGGAGAATAATAATAATGAGGGAATTTATTTTACCACTACTTATTCAATATTGTCTGATAAGGTTCCTGAAGAGGTTAAACATAGTTGGAGAATGGTTAGAAGGGAAACAGATTTTTTTTAAGGAACAAAAAATTGTGTTTCTCCTTTAGAAGGGGTAGAAATATAAATGATTTTATAGTTCATAGTAAATTTTATATGCCAAATGTTAGGTTGGTGAAGTCTGTAGATACACAGGGTACGTTGTCTTGTGGGAAATGTAGTATTTGCAAATATATTGTCAGAGAATTTGTTAAGATTAATGGTATTAATTTTCAAACTAATGGTTCTTTTAATTGTGGAACTGAAAGGGTTATTTATGGTCTTAAATGCCCTTGCGATAAGTTTTTTATTGGGGAGACTAAGAGACAATTTTCATGTAGAATAAAGGAACATTTAAGGGATATTAAAAATGATAGACAAATTAGCCCCATTGCAACACATTTTAATAAGTATCATAATGGTAGCCCTGAGGGGCTACTAGTTACAGTATTAGAAAATGTAAGAAATAATGTATTCATGAGTGATTATCAAATTAAATATATTTTAAGAAAAAAGGAAGCATTCATGATTATGAAATTTAATACAATGAATCCTATTGGGCTTAATTTAGAATGTGTGTGGAAAAGTTTTATATAAGTATTGCATATTTTCATCATGGACTTTTATTATGAAATGTTTTATTTAATTAGTTAATTGTATAGATGGGTGTGTATTAGTATATATAGGAGGTAGATTGTTGGAGTTTGTTATACTCTGTTAAAGGCAAGTGTGGCCGAGGCACTAGAGAGAAGAATTTTGTATTTGATTTTGCTCATTAAATTAGTTGAGAGAAGAATTTGGCATCTGAATTTTTTTTGTGAACATTGGCCTTTTTTCGTTGTATCCAGTTGTTTCCTGTGGTTATTTGTGGCAATTTATCCTTCTTCATGGCCAGTGATTCCCTTTCTGGACTTCCGAGAGTATTTCGTGATACTCCATTGGATGTTACACAAAAATCTATGGATAATTTTTTGGTGACTGTTAATGGAGCAAATGGAGCAAATGGCTCATCTACTACATCATTGTTACAAGGTAGAAATGACAATGGTAGCTCTGTTGAAGCCAGCACTTCTGTTCTTACTAAGTGGGAACAGGAGAGGAAAAGATGGCAACATATTCCGTTTTCTAAAATTGGCAAAAAAATGGATATTGTTATCAGTCCAGAAGTTCATGATATGTATTTGAAAGTTGAGAAGTTATTATTTAAAAAGACTTCAGTGTTCCTGAATTTACAGAGTTTACAAAGGTATGAGGAACTTGAAATTACCCCTCGGGGACTTCGTACTGTTAAGAACCCTTCCACCCCATATGATTTGACTGTGGCAGAAGAAAAGTCTTTTCACGAGAGGTGGATTGTGGCTGCTTATCGTTGCAGCCTAGAATGGGTTCACATTCTGGTTGAAAGAGATTTACTTAAAAAGCAAAAACTAAGTGAAGATATTAAAAGTGCTTGTAAGGATATTTCGAATAAACTGTCTCATGATGAATTACAACATTTTCTTATCAAGATTAATGAACAATTGTTAACTTATGAAAAAGACTTGATTGATAGGAAGAAAACTAAATTACTTCGTGATCTACGTGATTACGAAAATAAGCGTGCATTTTTGTTAGCAACCAATACTAAAGCTAAGTGACAGCACGTGCATTTCAAATGAAGGAAGCAGAATGATAACAAGGACAGCCACACTTTTACATCGGGAGAAAGCGGTACATCTTTTACTGAATATGAAACGGATGTCGAAGACTTTCCTGGTTTACCCCAAGCGGAGAATGCTAACTATCTGAATACTTTTCATGGGGGAAAACAGGGGCGTAAAAGAAGCTGGAATGGTCAGGGACATTACAAACAACAAAATACATACCAACGGACTTCTAAACGGGGTAAATAGGACTGAATTTTGTAATGTTGTATCTACTGATTGTAAGTATGTTATAAATTTATCTGGGTATGAACTATCGAATTGTGATATTGGTGTCCTTGATAGAGGACTAAAGTTTATTCCGACTGTTCTACCCAGATTATATGAATTAAGGGGAGATGTTTTTTGTTTCAGTCGCAAATTGAATTTATTGGCTTACTATAGTAGGAGTGTATCTGAAGACGTTCCGTTAGAGGATGTGAGTGATAATTCCATTAGTTCAGATGATAGTTTTTATTCATGTCATTCTCATGAAGGTATAAATGCTTACTGTAAATTAAATACTGAGGCAATTAAGGTGAAAAGTGATTTTATGCCTCCTCAAAGAAATGATAGCATAAAAAAATTTAATGTCTCACTTACTTATAATGTAGAGAAAGAATTTTACATTTATTTGAAATACAAGAATTATGTGAGATATAATATGGATAAAAAAGAATGGGAATGTTTAAATACATTAAGTCAGAAGATGGAATTAATATTTAAGCCATCAGATAAGGGTGGTAAATTAGTTGTATTAAATTATATGCAATATTTGACAATGTGTTACAAACATTTAAATGATGAACAAGTATATAAAAAAATAGATATGGTAGAATATGAACAAGCGCAAAAGGATTATAATGATTTGATACATAAAGGGCATAGACTACATTATTTTGCTCAGAAAGATGTACAGCAGAAATTTTTTATAAAAAATACAAGATTGTCATGCTTTTATTGTCTTCCTAAAATACATAAACATTTAATGGATCCCCCTGGATGACCTATTGTTTCGGCTAGTGGAAGTTTTTTACATAATTTAGCATGTTTTTTACATAAGTTTTTGTTACCAACAGTTGTTAAATTACAATCTTTTTTAAAGGATGTGTTTGAGTTTTTGGATAAAATCAGTAACATAAAATGGCAAAATTATATGTATTTTTTGGTACTGGATGTTGTTAGCCTTTATACTATTATAAATCGTTTTGATGGTATACAGGCAATTAAACATTATGTAGGTGTTAATCCAGTTACCCAATATGTTACAGATTTGATTTTGATGTTATAGAATAATATATTTGAATTTAATGGGAATTTATATAAACAAATACAGGGCACATTGATGGGTGCCCCTTTTGCTCCCAGTTATGCAAATATATTTATGGGTTATTTTGAGAGTTTGTATATATATATATATATATATATATATATATATATATATATATATATATATATATATATATATATATATATATATATACTAATCAGTTCTTTTTGAAATATGTTTTTAGATATTTTCGTTACATTGATGATTTAATATTTATTTGTAAAGGGGGACAAGATGATATTTATGAATTTATTAATGAAATACAGAATAATAATGTAGGGGTAAAATTTGATGGTTTACAACTAGGAACTGAGGTACATTATTTAGATGTAGTCTTAAAAGGAAAGGTTGGTTCCTATATTGTTACTAATATACATAGGAAATTTACAGGAACTAAGGCTATTTTGCATGGTGATAGCCATCATCCCCCACATACTATGAAATCTATACCGTATACTGAATTTGTACGAGTTAAATGATTATATAATGATGTAAATGTTAGAAAAAGGGAATTATCTGAGAGTTTTAACAAATTTCATGAAAGAGGGTATTGTGCAATAGATTTAAAGAATAGTTTGGATAAAGTATTGAACAATAGGAGCACTGGATATAACTTTGGGGGTAGTGGATATAAAAAGGAGAATAATAATAATGAGGGAATTTATTTTACCACTACTTATTCAATATTGTCTGATAAGGTTCATGAAGAGGTTAAACATAGTTGGAGAATGGTTAGAAGGGAAACAGATTTTTTTAAGGAACAAAAAATTGTGTTTCTCCTTTAGAAGGGGTAGAAATATAAAAGATTTTATAGTTCATAGTAAATTTTATATGCCAAATGTTAGGTTGGTGAAGTCTGTAGATACACAGGGTACATTGTCTTGTGGGAAATGTAGTATTTGCAAATATATTGTCAGTGAATTTGTTAAGATTATTGGTATTAATTTTGAAACTAATGGTTCTTTTAATTGTGCAACTGAAAGGGTTATTTATGGTCTTAAATGCCCTTCCAATAAGTTTTATATTGGGGAGACTAAGAGACAATTTTCATGTAGAATAAAGGAACATTTAAGGGATATTAAAAATAATAGACAAACTAGCCCCATTGCAACACATTTTAATAAGTATCATAATGGTAGCCCTGAGGGGCTACTAGTTACGGTATTAGAAAATATAAGAAATAATGTATTCATGAGTGATTATCAAATTAAATATATTTTAAGAAAAAAGGAAGCATTCATGATTATGAAATTTAATACAATGAGTCCTATTGGGCTCAATTTAGTATGTGTGTTTAAAAGTTTTATATAAGTATTGTATATTTTCATCATGGACTTTTATTATGAAATGTTTTATTTAATTAGTTAATTGTATAGATGGGTGTGTATTAGTATATATGGGAGGTAGATTGTTGGAGTTTGTTATACTCTGTTAAAGGCAAGTGTGGCTGAGGCGCTAGAGAGAAGAATTTTGTATCTGATTTTGCTCATTAAATTCGTTAAGAGAAGAATCTGTCATCTGAATTTTTTTTGGGAACATTGGCCTTTTTTCGTTGTATCCAGTTGTGTGTGTAAGCCTCTTGGCAAACCAACCTGTGATGTATGGATGTATGTACTGGATGGTGAGTGTAGAAATAATACCTGAGTGGGGAATGGTGTCAAAACCCTTGGCGAGTTCCAGGTAGTATGTGTAAACTACCACACCCCACACCTAAAGTCTAGGCGACTGTAAGATGTCAAACTGGTTCAGTAGGCATGATCTGTACTCAGTCAAGCTGACCTGAGTTGGGTCAAGTGTCTGGAGATTACCATTGTCTATGTTAATGAGTGCCATGAGGATGGGCTCCATAACCATGCAGATCAGGCTACTCAGGCTTATGGGATGGTAGTTACCATGGTCAGTTGTATCACCACCTTGGTGGAGTGGAATAGCTGTTGCCATGTGCCAGTGAATGGCCATGTAGCCTGTGTAGAGGCTGATGTTGAATTGCTATATTAGGCGGGGGTCACTTTGTCTTGTTCTGTCTGCAGGATGCAGTCTGGGACACCATCTGCCTCCATTGATGCTCTGTCATGCCATTTGAAAGGGCCATTACCACCTGTATGTCTCAGATGTCTGGGATACTGTACATTTTGGGTATTGTTGTGGGCCCACTAGGGGGTGAAGCTTGTTCTGAATGTATCATCAAGTATGTTGGTGATATCAGTAGGGTCATCATATTCAGTGCAATATTGCACCAGCACAGTGCAAATTTGGTGTTACTGCTTACATCCTTGACATCGCCAAAGAAGCCTTTCTGTTCATATTCCGAATCCATGCCTATTTACCTGTGGATGTCAGCCTTTGATGATTACATGAGTAACATAAGTATCTTGCTAATACTGGTCACGGACGTCTGCATGTTTTGGGATTTGCTGTTGCTCTGGACTACTGTCTTACTTCTGTTGTATAGCCTGTATAATTCAGGGGTTCAGCAGACTGGTGTCCTTGTGTAGGAGTAACGAGTCCTGGTTTACCATTGATGGCACGACCCATACATCTTTGTAGGTGCTTATAGAGTGCATTCGTAATTCTGTCTGTATCTTGAGAAGTGTCATCCCTGAGCGTGGGGGCTGTGAACCCTCCCACCTCTGTCATTAGTGCTGTGAATTTACCTGTAGGAAAGGTATTCACTCTGTGTTCCTTGGGTGGGGGAGATGGTTGGGAGTGGAAATCATCAGTGAATAGTTCATGGTCAGATCTAAACAGTGACCGGTTTACCTCTGCTGTAGTGTACCTGTTGCACATGTCAGTGATCACCACTTCTAGCATGTTTTCACCTCTCATTAGTCCATCTACCAACTGATGCAGGCCATATGAGGTGATACATCCCAGGAAGTGCTGGGCCTGGAAGTGAATACTCGAGTAGGTTATCCAGTTAAGTGTAGGGTAGCCGACATTGACCAATAACAGGGTGTCTGGTAGGACTGTCATGTTTACCACTGTCTCCAGATAGTTGTTGTGGTGCTCCTGGGTCATGGAGGGTTATCTGTAACAGCTCACAGTTTGCATTGTAGTCGTGGCTGATGTTAGCTGCACATGGATGATCACAGAGGTATCATGCTGCCCCACTAACTTGGAGGTGTAGGTATCCCCGATGAACATGGATACACCCTCTCCATGTCTGTGCCAGTCCATGTTCAGTGGCTGAAATGTGTGTTATGGGCTTTAGTCTGGTAGTGCCGGTGTGCTCACAGGAGCCTTATACAGGTTCCAGTCACAGAACAGATGTAGATGTTGTCCATACTGAGGGGTGTTGTGAGTGCATGCATGTTGTGAATACTACCCCTGGTGTTGAGTAGCCTAACCCTCATTGGTTCCGCTATTGTGCAGTTCATGGAGGTGAGTTTCACCTCTGAAACCTGCCTAAAAATGGCACCATGGGAGCGACAATAGCCTTGCCCAGCATTTCAAAGCCTTAGGCTGACACATGCAAGTTGGTATGGCATTGTTGCAGGCATGTATCCCATCTATGCTTGTGTCCCATCTTTCCAGTAGGTAGCCTACTGGTAAGCAATACAAAGCCTGAAACCTATACATGTCCACTAGCTTCCAAGATAGGCTTTTGGAGTGATTATGTATCAGTAGTCTGTATGCTATTGCTGTACTTAACTGTTGTCTGACTACATGGTGAATTTACACTGTATATTGTGATCAGAAAACTCTGTATAATCACATATGATGTTGGAGATAGCCTGCACTGTAGAGGTTCACAGATAGGTAGTAGGCTATCTGCCCAAGGGCATTTAGAAGCATAGCTACAGTGTGGTGGCTTTACCTGCACCATTGATGAAGTAACTAAGCCTCTGTCAAGCAGAGCCAATGAAGTGATTCCAGGCAGAGTTGCTGGAAGCTGTTGAAGACTGGGGTACTGTAGGGTGATAGGGGCACATAGTGATCTCAAAAGGGCATGTTAACATGATAACCCAACAGTATTCAATTTCCCCAACAGGTCTTGCAGCTGTAAAACTGGAGTGGCTCCCCCACACCCTGGTTGTATGTTTCTGGGACACATGATCCCAGGGGTATATATACTGTTGGCCAGTCACACATCAAGGTTTCCCTTGAAGTGTGTCAGTGATTGGCTATGCCAAATGTAGTTGGGATGTTAATGTATAGTCTCTCAATTCATGTGTCATGTCGGTATTTCAAGAAACTCACTGGGTGTGGGTGGCTCCGCCTGTTGTGTAGCCAAGCTTACACATAGGATTCATGGACATAGAAACTAGGCAGAAGGAACATTAATGTCAATAGTGTAATGCCTACAGCATTTGCATAATATCTGTGCAGTCTTGCTTTAAATCCCAATAAAGTCAGAGATGATTTACATGTTACATAGTATACCTTAACCACAGCTTGCATATATAGGTAGTATTCCACAGAATAATAAACATTTGGAACACACAACCACTGAAATGTGCGTTAATCACCCTTGCACTACCAGTGCCTGCTCTGAGAGGTAAAATGACCACTGCCAAGATTAGAACATGCAACCATGTACTTAATCTTCACAATAACCTACCACTAAGCTACCTGAGATGTACCAATGGCAGTTGTGTATTCTGACAGGTTAAAACACAAAAGGGAGGAATGTGTGGAAATAGGACAAACCGCCATGTACCCAATGAAAGGTGTATGCTATATAAATTTATATATATATATATATATATATATATATATATATATATATATATATATATAAATCAACATATATATATATATATATATAGAGAGAGAGAGGGAGAGAGAGTGATATATGTCGATATATGGGGATATACATATATATGTAGATATATAGATAGGTTAACAATATCTACATAACCATGGAGGTACATATAAATGGGATACCTACCAAATAGCGAATGCTTGACATACAGACGCGCGTAATCACGAGGCTTAAAGACTGAAAGACCACAGTACCAAAACACCAGAAGTGTGAGGTTTAAAATCCCAATGTTAAGGGACATTTAGTTAGTGCTTCTGGTGTTGCGGTTCAGGTAGGTTATTATGTGTAAGTGTGTTTCTGAGGGCTGTAGTGTGTGTAAGTGTGTGTTCTGATTGTGGTGTGTGTTCCTGGGGGACTGTAATGTGTGGGTGTGGGTTTGCTTTGTGCGTCTGTTTGTGCGATCTTGGAGGTAGAATATTAAAGTAGGGGGGTGGGGGTGCAGCCACCCACATGGGTGGTGTAGGGGGGCTTGCCCACCTGCTCATACGTAGTGTAGCATGGTTTGTTTGGATTTGGTGGGTAGCAGTGTGTCTGTGTGTGCGTGTGTGTACCATGTTTGTGTTACTTTTGCAAGTTTGACTGTTGCTGTTGATAATGTAGGGTATGGGAGTCTGGGCCCAGTACTGTGGGCGTCGGAATTGTGTGCGTTCGGGATTCCGTAGGTATCCTGTATACAGCGGTTGACGTGTTCATATATGAGCACAACATGGACCATAGCAATCACACATTCCACCACAACCAAACTTTATGACCAAAGGATAGGGAGAGTATATGCCTATACACTATTAAAAATATGTGCTATGGACATGAGCCAAAGTAAGAGGGTCAGTCACCAACACAACTCCAATGACTGCAAATACCTATGACAGAAATGCACAGACAGCTTTTATGTAGCAACACTTTATTACATTCCGATGTATTGCCAAAAGGATTCAAGGACTAACATCACCTGCATTTTATACAGGAACCAATTAATAGTGCCTTCGTGAATCAGCCTGCAATTACCATAGTATTAGTCCACTAAAGGATAGGTGTTCAAATAGGGAGGGAACCCTCACACACATATCGATTATATATAAAAGTAGTTACTACACACCTGCATATGCTATGTACACCCACCAAAATCTCCTCCACACCCAAACCAATTACAATACAAACTGTAATGACATCACAAATCATTCACTCACTGTACGACATCTGCAGAAGCCTTAACATACTTTGTCAGAGACACACTAACATGGTCCTATGTGAAATAGTCGCTGTTATACAATCGAAGAGCTGCTGATGTTAAAGTGTTTGCACTAATCCCGTTTCAGAGGGTTGTGTGTACACCAGGAAGTGTTACCAATTACTGATTAACAGCACAGTATGATACACATGTACACCAAACCAAGGATGTCTGGTGAGCACACTGTAAACCACCTAACATTTCATGCATAGCCATACAGCCTTGAGCTGCCCAAACATCCTTGCCAGCCTGAAACATCTTTAGAAGTATCAGGTACAAATAAACCCTGCATAAGTAGCAATGTTCTGAAATATAACAGCTGTACTCACATGTAGAACAACATCTTCTAGCCATTACACACAATCCACGGGCATCATGAAGCTAATATATCTCTGTCTGTTTCCATATAGCTGTTGAAATACATCACAAACAACACATCCAGGCCATCTTCCTTGAAAGTAAGGCAAAAGGACAACACCCAAGTGGAGTACTCAATTATACACCACTGTTGCCATGGTATTGGCTAATGGAGTAGCTGCACAGCTGATGTGCATCTAATTAACTATTTTGGAACACCAATTGGTGGTCAGGATAGCACATGTTACCAATATTTAACTATAAAAGGATGGCTTATCACACATTCAAACCATTTGTATATACCAGCAGAACATTACAAAGAAGAATGAAACACAAACTGAAAAGGATTAAAATAACAGTCAATGACACCTTGGGTTACTAATAAGGTATGTAGAACACTCAGTATGTCTGTGTATGTAGTACCTGTTCTGTAATATTTAAAGTGTATGCAATGCATATAGGGGAAACAGTTATCTTGTAGTGATGTATTGTTGAGCATAGTAACGCTTGTAGTATTTATGTGTGTACTGCTGTAGGTCACAAGGCAAACACTGCATACAACACAAGGGATGCTATATAAGGGCTTTGAACCCAACAATTCCTCACCAGCTGCTGTCAGTGGCAGGGTTGGTCAAACAAATATGTGCTATAACAGGGGATAGTATATGTTGATATATTGTAACAGTAGGCATATGTATGGGTGTATTACTGAGAATAACGTGTCGTAGGTTGGCCTACTGTGCAATTATGATTTGCATTGTGGGATATTGCGCCAATAACTGTGTAAAGTACAGTATTGTAGGCAGATACATATTACAAGTTACATAGCATTACTGTTATGTTAGGCAAACATTAGTTATGTCTATTGGCATTTACAATACACAATAACAGGATACATATGACTTGTAGTCACCCAACAGTTTATCAGCATGATAGCAAAGTAAAATGGAAGAGTTAGTTAACTATCCATGCACATAAAATATGTAATAAGTTCAAAGGTAGGTACCCAAGGGTATTTATAAACCTAGCTAGTGTGTGTTGGCTTCCGCCACCCCCTTAGATTAGTTCCCTGTGCCTCTGAACAGCAGACCCATTAGTTCCCTGTGCCTCTGTCCAGCAGAGCCACTGCAGTGATCCCTGTGGTACATGTTAGTCTTCCATCCACCCGTCAAGTTTTCTCTTGAAGAGTACTAGTGAGGGGCCCTGCCTGATGTACATTGGAATCATGTTCCAAAGCATGGGGCGTCTCCGGGTCTGGAATCTATCCCTCCAGCACATCCTAGTTATCGTTGTGGTTAGGTGTATATCCCTAGAGCATGTGGCTCTCAGGGGCTTTTGTTTAGGTGGAGCATATCCAGCAATACTGGGTTGGACATGGGCCTTGTATGTCAAGTAGAGATCACCTGTGAGTACACGGTATGCAACCGAGTACAGCTGGAGTTTCTTTAGTTGGGCTGCATAGGTCATCTGTTTGAGGTCAGTAATCCTCTTGGTGTGGTACTGTTGTGGTCTTCCAAGCTGTTGCAGTTGTCTTGTAAGGTACATCCCAAATGGGGTGTTGTATCCTTTAATTGGTCTAATAAGTCATGAGTAGAGAGGCACGATGGCCTCCTTTGTTCTGGATGTGAACTCATTTGAGATTGGGGGGGCCACGTAGAAGGATATTTTAACCACCTTAGCATTATGGTTATCCAAGGAGAGATTGCTATTTACTTGGGTTCCCAGATCCCTTATTAACTTTTCTGTATGTAGGAGACTAGCACCTGTGTGGTAGTCCACTGGTAATTAGTTTTATCCAAAGGGGATGACTATGCACTTTTTGGCATTCAGCTTGAGGCCATGATATTGACACCAGGTATCCATCTCAGTGCGACCCTTCTGGACGGTATCTGTATCAGCTGGGGAAACAATTATGGCCCCTAGTTTGCAGTCATCTGCAAACCTTTTCAGCCAAAGCCCTCCTGTGCTTGCCTGTACCTCAAAGAAGTATATACCGAACATGAGGGGTCCTTGGACTGAGCCCTGGTGGACGCCACTTGTAACCGGTTTACAGTTGGACCTAGGGTATGCAACTCCCACTGTGTGGGTTCTGTCTGTGAGCCACTTTGCAAACCATCTCATGATGTAGGGGTTAATGTTCAGGTGGATGGGTATGTCAATAATACCAGAATGGAGAATGGTGTTGAAAGCCTTTGAGAGATCAAGGTAGGCTGTGTGGACCTCCTTACCCTCATCTAATGCCTTGGTAACTGTTTCAAAGAAGTCCACCAGGTTTAGGAGGATTAGTCTGCCCTTAACAAAGCCAAACTGGGAGGGGTCAAAGGTTTGGAGGTACCCAATGTCTCTGTGACTGAGATCCATGATGATGTGCTCCATAGCCTTGCAGACCAGGCTAGTCAGGCCTATAGGGCAATAAGTCCCATGGTCAGTTGTGGCGCCACCTTTGTGGAGTGGGATAACTGTTGCTGTGCGCTATTCAGGGGGCACAAAGCCTGATGTGAGGCTATTATTGAACATGGTGCATAGTTGGGGAGCCAGTTTATTCTGAAGTTCATGTAAAACGCAGCCTGGGATGTTGTCTGGTTCCATGGATGCTGTGATATTGGCTTTAGAGAGTGTAGCTTTTACCTGCATAGTTGTGATTACAGGGGACTCTGCATTCTTTCTGTATAGATATGGGCTCTTTAGGGGGTGAGATGGGGGAACGGTAACACTGAACATATCTGTCAGGATGTTCGGAATATCAGTTGGTTCTGTAATGTTCGTGCCATTGTGCTGTACCTCAGAGCATATCTGGGTGTTGACATCGAGATATTTGACATAGCTATAGAATGCTTTGTGGTTGTCCTTGGAATTAGTGGCATTTTCTTTCCATAGCTAGCTTTGGAGGATCTTATAAGGGATCTCAGCTTCTTACTGAGGCTGACCAGGTAGCTCCTCCACTCATGGGATTGTACTCTCTTTTGCAACAGTGTCTTCCTTCTGTTGTACAGTTTTTATATGGCAGGGGACCACCAGATCGGCTTCCTTAATTTGGAGGATAGTGTCTTGGTTCTGTTTGGGATAGCACGATCCATGCACTCATGTAAGAGTGTATAGAGTGCATTTGTGTAGGAGTCAGCAGTTGTAACTGTATTGTCCATCTGCATGGGTGTCATGAAGTTCACCACTTCTGTCTTAAGAAGCATGAAGTTGGCTTTGTAGAAATATTATACTGTGGTTTCCTTAATGGGGGTGGGGGTGGGATGTGGATATCAAGGGTGTTTAGCTTATGGTCGGATCGGACCAACGAGGAGTTGACTTCAGGCGTAGAACACCAGTCACTCATGTTGGTAATGCCTAGGTCTTGGATTATTGTTGCCCCTGGTGGGTGTGTGGATAAGTTGATCTAGGGCATTGGAGTTTATGAATTCCAGAAAGCATTGAGCTAATGAGTTGGTACACGAGTAGTTTTCCCAGTTAATGGTGGGGTAGGTGAAGTCGTCCATTAGTAGGGTGTTTGGTTGAACCCTAATAATTTCCAGTACATCAAGAAAAAGGAGTGGGAATCTCGGGGCATGGTGGGGGATCTATAGCAAGCTATGATTTGGATTGCAGTTTAGCCCAGAGGTAGTTGCACTTGGATAACCTCGGATGCATTGTGCTAAGCAACTAGCCTGGAGGGGTGGATATCCTTAATGAATATGGACACACCACCGCCTTGGGTGTTCCGGTCCAGCTTACATGGCTGAAAAATGTGCTATGAGTTACAGCCTGGTAGTTCAGGGGTGCTCTCTGGAGCCTTGAACCAGGTCTCAGTCACTGCACAGGTATCAATGTTCTCCATTACAAGGAGTGCCTCAAGTGAGTGCATTTTGAGATTTAGACTTCCAGCATTGAGTAGCATTACCCTCAGTTTGTGCTTGCCTGTTCCTTTTATGGTGGTGAATATGTTATTTGAATCTTGCCTAAAGAAGGCACTATAGGGGCAGCAAGAGCCTTAGCCAGTATCCAGAATCCCAGGGGCAACAGGTGCAGGCCATCTGTGGCAAAGCATCCGTGGTCTGTCGACCATGTCATCCCAAGTAGACAGATACTGGATCCCCTTAGAATGACACCAGAAGCTTAGCCAATTGTTGAAGTCAATCATTTTGTCCTCGTACTGTGGTATCATTATGGGCGATGACAGAATGCTATTCAGGGCTAGGGTCATACCCGCCTGGGCTAGAAGATTGGAGAGCTCTTCCATGTCTCTTTTCATGTAGTCCAGGGAGGTATTTCTCAGGTCATTCACACCAACATGGACAATGACAGAGTCATATTTGTACTTGTTGTGGAGTGACCTGAGTGTGTGGGTTATGTGGCGGATCCTGCTACCTGACAGGCATCTGACAGTAACCTTCTCCTTGTTTAGCCTGGTGAGTGGGACATCAGTGTGCCTGACCTATGACTAGTGAGTTGGGTACATTGATTTGCCTTATTGGCTGTGGTTGAGTGGCACACTGAGTCTGTGGGCTATGTGCCATTGGGGCTGTGTTGGGGGATGGAGGCTGCTTGCATTTCTGCTTTGGAGGTCTCTGTTGCTTAGACAGATTATTATTGAGAGCCTCTGTGAATGTTTTTTTGTTACTATGTGTGGATTATGGCGGTGTAGAATTAGTGAGACTATGTGATGAGTGTGGTGTGGTGCAAATGTTTAGCTTCTCCACATGACTGTCAGGTTCAGTCTTGGTTGGAGAGAGCTTTACCTCCAGTTTGGCTAGATCAGTGCATCTCTCACAGGCTGTAGTGTTGGGTGGTAGGCGGAGAGGGTTGTCTGTGTACATGAGGTAATTTCTACATTCTCTCAAGATGTCCAGATTCATCAGATAGACAGGAGAGAACACTGGGAGCTGACCCTTGGACATGCCTGAATATAAAACTATTTTCCTCTAGATAAGTGAGGAAAGTGAGTACTAGAGCTGTTTTACTCTAAGAAGTGAGAAAAGTATGTACAAAAACTGTTTACCTCTAGGTAATGAGGAAGACTGAGTGCTATAGTAATTAGTAGCTTATGTAGTGCTTACATGTTCTGAACAAGTGCTGAGCATGAATAAGGTCTTGGATAACATAAACACACTGTTCCCCCCCCAACAGGTACACAATCATATATCCATGTACACTACAGAGCCCCTGTAACCACAACTATGCAGGTACAAGCTGCACTCAGGCTGCATGGGACCTGTCCACATCCCAGGATGTATCATACACATATGGCAAAACAAGTTGCTCTCCACATACACATCATGTAAAACATAGCTTCATGTCAGGCTGTGTACACACTGAATGGTGCACACCAACAGGTATCACAACCCACAAAGGGGGAGACACCACTGATAATGGGAAGTACTGCATTACTATCCTGCTGAATCTGGTCTGAAAGGCCATGAACCTTGATCAACTTATTTGATGTCAGCAGTACAGATGTAGATGACAGTAAGGTTGATTTCACACTGCATATCATAACCTTGCCAGGTCATAGGACAGCATCACCCATACTGTGTTCCACCTACACTCAGTATACTAGATGTACATTCCTATGTCACAGGAGTGTTTTGCAATGGGACTGCTGGCAGAACCAACACTACAGAAGGTGTCTGAATAATACATGCACATCACACCAGTGCCAGCTACAGTAAGACAGGGTTAATTCATTGTACTCCCCCTCATTGTAGTCTATGCCACACAAACTAACAGAAGGCATCTGCCTATTGAAGTATGCGAATGACTATGACCTAGGAGCAATAGCTGACTCAGAGTGTTGTGGACAACAGAAGGGGCTTTGTGGGTGAGGTGTGTGACATATGGGCACAATCTGACAGCTACATATTGCATTGTCACCCCTATGTTAATAACCCTGTACCCATGAACTACCACCTAGGCAGCGGTCAACATAATGGACACTGTGTGTAAGGGATGCAGCTGGGCAGTTGTCTTTCCTGTTATAGTTACATCACCACACCTGTCAGGTAGTCGTATGTGGCAACCCTAATCATGACAGGGTGCCATCCATGAATATAGAGATCATTGTCCAGCCATACTCAACACTCAGGTGACCCATATCAGCTCACATATTTCCTTTAAGGGGTATTGGCCATGTTCAGATGGCCTACACCAGCCTTCCCAATCCCCATCTCCACAATGTAGCATGATGCCTACCCTGAATAAAGCCATGTCCAACCCAGTGATGTTGGACATGCTACACGTACACATCCTGATCTCAAACACATACTTCATGGACATCCACCTTCCTAGTACTAGGATTACCACATGCTGGACAGATCCTTGTCCCATATCCTTTACATACTCCTGCCATACTATGCATTCCTGTCCATCAAAGCTGCACATTGCCCCCCTCTCAGACATAGTGTGATGACCGCATGGTAAATGTATCATTAACCCTGTGGATCAGTTATGTGGCACTGCTCCACCTGGACCCAGAAACCCACCTGTCAGCTACAGCTAGGTAACCTTTCATCCTAGATTCATACATGGCCCAGGGCATATAGCCTACAAGTTGACTTTGACTGTGCATGCTATAGTTGATATCCATTCCTGCTAATACCATCTTTCTAGTCAGTGTCCCATGTGTATCACATGTGCAACACAGGTGATATATGGCAGGATGTTGAACTGCTGTACAGTGATGTGCAGATGTATATGGCAAAACACATACATGTAAAACCTTCCGTGAGCAAGTCTGCAGGGTCACAGGTCATGTCCGTTAAGGCAGTGTAAGTCTTTATATGTGACATATACACAGCATCAAGGTCGACTGCATTAATGTGGACACATCCAGCCATGTGCTGATAGGTAAGACCACCAGTACAGGCAAACAGACATGCCCACATCAAGACAGCATCCATATGGAGTATGAGTAACGTAATCAGGTGACACACATACATATATGGTGATAATATTCAATCACCATTGAGTGTCAAATGTGTGGGACACAAACATGTCAGTGTCATGTAGATTTGCAAAGACAACTATTTAATCATAATAAATGTGATACACTTGCATGTTCAGCTGTAGCTCTGTAAGTCTATGTGAGTTACTGTGACCTGTCTCCATCATTATGTCTTCCAGGTATGCCATGTACAAGGTTACCACCTTATACCTGCTTGGAGGATGATGCCCTCATCCCATACCTACATGACAATCATGATGTCCTGTTCAGCCATGTGCCACAGGATGCACAGCAGCAGGATGCCCTGTGGAAGGAACTTCGCAGGAGGGTTAATGATGTGGGTGACCACAACCGCACATACCAGCAGGTGCGCAGACACTGTACAGACCTAATTAGATGGGCAAAACAGTGTGCAAATGCAATCGCCAGGGAACAAGGTGCAACAGGTGGTGGGCCACCAACCCAGCCCCCACTCACACATACCGAGGAGCTACTGGCCAACCTGGGGACACCTGCAGAACAGCATCCACAAGTCTTAGCCGATATCATGGAGGTGGGTGTCTCTCAACCACCGAGCCTGGAGTTGCCTGGTAAGTCACTACTGCACCTATAACAA
>NC_056729.1:1156049997-1156058858 GCF_019279795.1 Protopterus annectens | reverse complement strand
ATATATATATATATGTATAGATATATATATATATATATACTCCCCTATATATATATATATATATATATATATATGTATGTATATATATATATATATATATATATATATATATATAAAGTATATATATATAAATTACATCTGTACATACGCATATACATTTCCTATGCTGAGCGTTGCTTACACCCAAGCAAGCACAGTCACATACGCTTACTGTTTGTTATACATGTTTACTGCTGCTTATTTGTGCTTACTTGTGCCTTATTCATTATGACAGTACCCCTTTGATTGAAATTATCTGGTTAAAAGTCCCATGCAATACTCAAGTTAATTTTTACATGTTATTCTGTCGATTTTACAGCAGGACGACATTCATTCCACATGGAAAATGATATGTGCCATAGTCGAACTTGAACCGTGAATGCTTGTTTGTTAAGTGGATGCTCTTACCACTACACTATTCGTATGCTGCTTCATTTATATGTATACCCATAGTTCATAGTTATCCGTACACATGCCTCAACACATCACTGACACAGCAGGCATCCATTCTCCACCACTACACATGCGCCATTCCCTACTGCTTTGGGCCCGTCCCACATGTTGACTCACTCCAAGTATATTCCGACTTCACAAGCCTATAGTCCTGGCACATACATTCATATGATGGTCAGGGTGTTCATATGGTTTTAGGCTTGTCCGACTGGGGACCGGGACTGCCCTGCACCCGTCTGAAAGTCAGACTTACCACGTGGACAGATTTAGCTCCACTGTTAGCATCCTACCTGTGGTTAGAGATGCAGGGGGTTTGCTCAACTCTGGCCAGCTTGATATGTCAAGCACTAGATAATACGAGTGTTCCACTGCTGTTTTCCTTCGCATTCATTCTGAATGCTTTTTTGTGTCCATGTTCATTTTGTGTGTGTGTATGTATATATATATATATATATATATATATATATATATATATATATATATATATATATATATATATATATATATATATATATATATATATATATATATATATATATATATATATATATATATATATATATATATATATATATGTGTGTGTGTGTGTGTGTGTGTGTGTGTGTGTGTACATACGCATGCATATACATCGACATGATTAATTATTTTGATCAGACTATTGAATGACTGGGCTGTCTGCTATGCTTGTGATAACATCAGAGTTAGGTATAACTGCCGTGGCTTAGTGGTAAATCACATTCGTGAAAATCTACTGCCAATCATTAGCGGACCAGAGTTCCGCTGCGGTGACCCCTAACCGGGAAAAGCCGAAAGACAAACAACAACAACAACATGATGTGTAGGGTCCTGGCGTCGAGCCTGACCGAGGCGGTTTATTGTGTTGCTAGGCAGAACAAGGGCCATTGGACAAAGGGTGAGTACAACACTTAATAGCTGTGGATTTCAGTTTAACCGCTGTTTCCCGTCACGCAAACATCTTCTGCATTCTTACTGTGATACGTCACCCCAGTTCACATTTCATTGGTATTATATCGTTATACAGCATAAAAGTAGCAAGATATACTCGTATACAGATTACGCGTCCTAAATGGTGTGTGCTGCAATTGAACCGGCAACGTCTGCTTGATAGGCGGATGCTCTAACCACTACACTATTGCTGTGTTGCCTCATTTGCATGTATACCCATGGTTCATAGTTACCAGAACAAGCACAGCAAAACAATAGTAACACAGCAGTCATCCATTCTCTGGTCTGAAATAAACCACACCACTACACATGCGCCACTCCCTACTGCTCTGGACATGTGCCATATGTTGGCTCTCTCCAAGTGTATTCAGATGTCCCAAGCTTATAGTCCTGGGACATACGTTTATATAATGGTCAGGGTGTTCAATTAGTCTTCTGGTTTGGCTTGTCCGAATGGTGACAGGGACTGTCCTGTACCTGTTTGAAAGTCAGACTTGGCACGTGCAAACAATTAGTTCCACTTTTAGCATCCTACCTGGGGTTGTGGATGCAGGAGGTTTGCTCACCTCTGGGTGGCTTGATATGACAGCACTAAATACTATGGGGGGATTCCGCTGCTGTTTCCCTTCACATTCATTATGACTGCTTTACTGTGTCCATGTTCATTCTTCATGGATATATATCTATCTATATATATATATATATATATATATATATATATATATATATATATATATATATATATATATCTGTCTGTACATTCACATGCATATACACCTACATGCATTTTTACATTTCCCATACTGCTGACCGCCAGTTACCGTCGCGCATACTTGCTTACATCTGCTTTGAGGTGCCATAATCTCCCTATTTCCAACTGCCATTATTGTGGGCATCATTTAAAATGACCAGCCCTTGCATGGCTTGGACCCAGGAACAGGAACAGCATATTCACTGGTTCTACCACTAAACCATCTGTGATACATTCTGTATGGATGGTAATTAGGATATATGACTTTACTACAGGCATTCCACAGTACTGGCAGCATATGTGACAGTCAGTTGTTGTACATATGTATAGTGCATGTTACTGTTCATATGTTTCTGAGAGGCATATGTATACATTTGCAAGTATCCATATATATGAATAGGGCACATACTTGACAACTACTTATATGCATGTATTTGTGATGTGTAGCTATGCGAATGTATGTACATTTATAGATAAATGACTACATATCTGGAGTTATACATGGCCATGTATATAAACAACTGCATACGGGAGGTACCTGTACCATTTGTATACAGGGGTTGTGTGCATCATTACGACGAGGAACATGGGTGGGGTATACATTTTGTGGACATGTAGTATTTGGAAGATGGCTATGGGGAAGCTTCATGGGAACATGTGAAAGGTATTTATTCCTGATAATGCACGTAGGGAGATGTGCATCATGGTCAGGTGTTTAATCCTGGGTCATAGGTTCTGCAGGACTGGGTGGAGGCTGAGCAGGGTTGTGGTCAGGTACTGCTAATATGACTTGTGCCCGGTAGGGTTGCCACCTTTTCAAATGCCCAAAGTGGGACATGTTTTGTACAAACATCAGATTTTGCAAGGCAAAACATACCCACAGCCAGTACATAGAACAGAACTTCACAGTTTTGCCTACATAAATGCTTATTCTTGTGGCATTTTAGTTGTTTATTCTGTTTCTTATAACATTTAGATGTTTCAGAAACAGAATAACTGCTTTATGCAACTATTACATTAAATATAGGAAATACGTTTGCCCTAATATCTCAGGACATTTGACATTTTTTAAATTTTTATGCAGGACACAACTGGCCAAAGAGGGACTGTCCCTTGCAAAGTGGGACAGGTGGTAGCCCTAGTGCCCAGATGTCAATGGGGTGGACATCATGTTATGCCACAAAGTCTAATCTTGAGAACAGGCACTTGTCCCATGAGGGATGTCCAAAAATTGCAAACAATGGACCCCATTCAGCCCACTATTTGAAAATGTGATAGGGTTATGCATGCATGGGATACCTAGTTTGCAAGTCTGAGACTGCCTAGGGTGCGACTGCCTACTAGATGTGGGTAGGGGGCACTATGTGCAGATATGGCTGTGCTAAGCTAGCAGCCCGAGTATGGGTGGTTTTGGTGGATGTTCAGCAAGGTGGAGGGGTGCTGTGGAGGGGATGATCGGTATTCAATTATGTATCCAGGTGTACTGGGGTTGGATGGCTCAGCTCAGGCCAAACCATTATGTGGGTGTGAGCCGGTAATGTTTCTGTACATGTGTATCGCACATTTTAATGTTCATGTTTGTGGGATTGTGTTCTGCAGTATTGCCTGTCAGGGTGTATTGCGGATGTGAATGTATGTTCTTTGGTTTCCTTTCTGATTCACCCACTGCTCCCTCGTACACCTCCAGTTCACCTATTGTACATCCGACCCAGTCTCCTCTTGGCGAATTATTACATTACCCCTCACCCGCCCATATTCCACACACATCATCCAGCCCTTCTCTGGTTGATGGCCCATGGCACAGACAACAGAACACATTGCGTACTCTACATATCTCTGGTACCATTATGGTTGTGAGGACAACCCTGGCATATTTGATCTTCCACATGCTGTACTTCACGCACATAGGTACACGCAAATACCCAGCTTTCATGACATGATAGGTAGACCCAGGTAATACCCATTCATCTTTGGGCCGTCCTGACAGGGATGACCTGGACCACGAATGGGCAGATATTGAGTGAATGCTCTGACTATTGGTAGGGTTGCCACTTTTCAAATGGCCAAAGTGGGACATCTTCGGGACACACATCAGATTTTGCAGGCCGACACATACCCACTGTCAGTACAAAGGATAGTACTTTAGATTTATGACTAAATGAAAGCTTGTTGTAGCAGTTTGGTTGCTTATTCTGTTTCTTGTAACATTTAGGTATTTTACATACAGAAATAACTATTTTATGGAACTATTATACAAAATATGGGACATAATTATGTCCTACAATCGCAGGACAGTTAACATTTTTAATATTTTTGGTAAGGACACAATTGCCCAAAGAGGGACTGTCCCTCAAAAAGTGGGACAGGTGGTAACCCTAGCCATTGGGCTAGGCTTAGCAAAGGGCAGCGGCAGGCAAACAAGCTGCGTTTTGCTTCCACTTGGTATAACAATCAACACTACAATGGAATACGGGCACGGGGTTTTAAATGTCATTTATTCGAGGGACGGGGACTCAATATTCAGCAGCGTGCCTTTGTGTTTACTTTTTATTTTGGTGTTCGCGAAACTGTTTTGTATGCTTTGCGTACATTTCAGTATCCACTGACACTGACAGGAGTGATTATTATTAGAGGCAGGCTGTACTAGTCAGCATTTTAGGTTGCGCATCTGCAGCCGACATGTTCACGCCTCCGGTGCAGAGCTTGGACACGCCCCCTGCACTCTCACACATTTTCTATGCACATGGACGTTGCGGCAGCACGCCTTCATTAATATGCATGTTGTGCTGCTGCGCCATCTCTATGCCACACAGTTGACGCAAGGCTAATGCCGTCCTTGTGCCGAGCTTCATGAATCCTGGGGATATAATCAAAACAGAAATGAAAAACATAAATATGAATTTGAAATAAATGAATTAAAAACATGTAACTAGTGAAAAATAACATTTGAATAATAATAATTATTTAATTATGACTTAACCATTTTCTGAAGACTGTTTCTACAATGTTATTCATAGTTTTGCAGCTATAAGCTTCAAGACAGATTTAATAGTTATATATTCATTAAGTCCTGAGTGAGAACAGGCATCAGTTCTTAACTGCCTTAAAAGTTCTTCTGCACCCCTGGGTTCAGGTGTAACCCTCATTATTACATTAAATTTTATTTTTTCAAAGCCATTACACAGTACAGAGTGTTTGTATAGGGTAGTATTTGTGTTCAGGTGCGCATATCATTATATATGTTCTTATATCCTCTATTAATAGATCTCTCAGTTTTCACAATATAGAAGGATGAATATTGTGTGCACGTGGCTGTGTATACCATCCGTAGTAAAACAATTACTCCTGGGTAACTTAAGGGTTGTTAGTCGTCTATTTTCCAGAACCAAAGTGTATTCCTCCATAATGTATGAACATTGATTACATGCTTCACACTTGATGGTATCGTATCTCACTTCTTCACCCCACAGCTTGGAGCTGCTTTCAAAAATCTTTTTTAAGATTACTAGAGATTTTGTATACAAACTTGGGTTTGTTACCCACAGCACCAAATAAAGATTGGTTGGTTTTGGAAATAGCCTAATTCCCAGCCAATTTGTCCTTAATCAACTTGGATTCCTGATTATATTGTACCACAAATTTACAGGAAGAGTGGGCAATTGAAAAGCCACCAAGATTAATACCACAACAAGAACAGGGAGGGAGCGCAAGAACTAATTGCAGAGAGACAGAGAGACCACAATATTCAGTGAAACAAATAAATAATCAGAAAAATAAAATGCAGTACTATCTTTAACACTGCACGTTTGTACTTAACTCAATTTGTAATACAGTTGATGTAGGTATATAACAGCCAGCCAAACAGCTCAGATATTTACGTTTGTACTTAACTCAATTTGTAATACAGTTAATGTAGGTATATAACAGCCAGCCAAACAGCTCAGATATTCAGCAGAAATAAATTCACAGATAAGTGACTAACACTTATAAGCATCGAGAAACCCTCTAGGCTAAGAGTTCAACAACGAATATCAATGAAGTGAAAACAATAACCCCCACTAACTGCAGAGAGACAGAGAGACTGCAATATTGAGTGAAACAAATAAATAAACAGAAAAATAAAATGCAGTACTATCTTTAACACAATATTCAATGAAACAAATAAACAGAAAAATAAAATGCAATACTATCTTTAACACTGCAAGTCTGTACTTAACTCAGCTTGTAATACATGAATAAATACTGAGCTACCTGTGGCTGCACGAGAATTGTAAGCCAGTCCAATTGTATAGTATAACAAAAAGGAACACCAAACTTTCAACAGGATACAAAACAGCTTCCAGTTTATTTAGCACTTTCACCTCTGAAAGTTCTGAGACTTCATCAGAATAAACCATAACCACATGCCTATGGTTATATAATAGTATTAATCAAACAATTAAACACATTTAAAGAAATAAGACATTTCTTTAAAAAACTTGCAGAAAAAAATATACAGTTCCATAAAAAATATTTTCAGAAGGCAGAACCATATCTACCTAACCAAATCCTTTGTTTTTAATATTGGTAAAAGTGAAATGTTTTCATTAATGCCAGGTACTACAGTCACATTTAATTCAAGTTGCCATTTGAGTTCACTACATTCTTTTTGAAGTTCCCACCATCCCCGCTAGTGGTCTTCTGGATAACTTCCAAAATTCCAAACTTGAACTTAACAAACTGCCTGCATTTAACTGAATGTTTATATAATGCATTATTTTTGTTGTGACTCCTAATGGCATAAATATTTTCATAGATAAGTTTTCTCAATGATCTTTCTGTTTTACCAACATAATAAAAAATTGCAGGATGTACACATTGCCAAGTATACTAGTCCTTTTGTAGCACAATTACATAAGTAAGGGTATCTCATCCAGGGACAAAGGGTTCATAAAATCCCTGTATTCTTCCCTTATAGGGCCAACTATTAATTACAACATCCCCTTCAGCATGTACCTCGCAAAGCACATGCAGCAGCTGGAGAGACCACATAGGTTCCTCACCAGGAGAATCCAGGGCCTCAAATACCTACCCTATACAGATAGGCTAAAAGACCTGTCCCTCTACTCAGTTTCATGCAGATTCCTCAGAGGTGACCTCTGTCTGGCATACAAAGCAATTTCAGACCCTGCCTTGATGGGACTGCTGTATATCTGCAAGTCAAGCTTCAGTCGAGCAACCCATATGCGTGATCTCAACCTGGTCAGTGATATCAATAGGACTTGTTGGCAGGACAGATTTGTGTCCCAGAGACTCCCACATCTGTGGACTAGACTCCCTCCCCACATCAAGCAGAGTACCTCATTATCCCTTTTTAAGTGCAAACTGGATAACTGGATGGGAAACAGAAAATACACTCCTCAGATTCCACCTGTGTCCCTGCTGGACAGAGGGTCTAGGTGCTGACTTGTTTAAACATGGGCTAAACTCTTGGCTAGGCTTAGAAGGGCCTCAGGGCCAATAGCCTAGTAAACTCCTGTGATCCTATTCCATATTTTTCAAGAATATTTTTAAGTTTTAGCCAGGCTTTATAAGAATGTGTAACATTTGTAGTTCTCATCTTTGCAGTCAATAGTTCATTTTTACAAAACCATTTTGCAATATTAATAAATTTAATAAATGAAGGAGTAGTTTATTTTATCCATTTTTTAGTAATTACTTTTCTAGCTATGGCTAATATTGACAAAAGAAGAGGTATTTAAACCCTTGGAATAATAATAGGAATTGGAGCACTGAATAAAAATAATGATAACATGGGTAATTCAATAAACCCTAAACGGAGTGATTCTCCATGTAGGAATAGTGCTGCAGCCCAAACACGGAACATGGCTGCCAAGCAATCCAGGAAACAGGGCTGGGGGTGTGCATGAGTGTGCAGACACTGTGCAAACATGGAGGTGTCCGCAGAATGCAAATCACCTCATCTGCTGGTGAAAACCATGCAACTGAGGTGATTTTGCTATGCAAGAAGCAGAAAGGTATCCATGTAGGTGCCATGTCTGCAGGAAAAATGTACACGGTTAGAAACCATGTACTGGACTATAACATTTAAACAGGGGCTGTAACAGCTCAAATAAAGGGTAGTATATGTGACAGTAGCCATGCAAATGGCCATATCTATGGCCAATGACATGAAAAATTATTGCAATATATTAAAAATGAAAATTTTTTAATATATATGCCACGTTTAAGGGGTGTCCAGTGGTGCAGAAACATGCTATTAATAAAAAAATAAATAAAAATGTGTAAAATAAATATAAAGGTACACAGTCTTATTGCATTATACTGGCCAGCATGCAGAGTCATACAATGGAAGGTAATAGTGGTAGCTAAGGAGATAGGCCTTGGTGTAGTGCTGTATCCGGTGTATACATAATTAGGGGTATGTAAATGAGCCAGGGTTACTGAATTGCAAAAAAGTCCAATGTGTCCGTAGGTAATAACCATGGTACGGCTAGAACTGTGTTCGTGTAGGCAGAACAGACAGCTAACATTAAAATGGGGTGTGTCATGGCATGTTTAAGCAGATTGGAGCTTAGCGGCTCCTGTTTGCACTCAGCTAAGCACAGCTAAGCAGGGGGGGATGTCTGAGGCTCCTAAGCTATACTTAGCC